>NW_016108240.1:144206-169204 GCF_001604975.1 Cebus imitator | reverse complement strand
ACAGGCGCGTGCCACCACACCTGGCTAATTCTTTGTATTTTTAGTAGAGATGGGGTTTTGCCACGTTAGCCAGGATGGTCTTGATCTCCTTAGCTCGTGATCCGCCTACCTCGGGCATCCAAAGTGCTGGGGCCCCTGCAGTCTTGATAATATTGGGAAGCCTGCCACCGTGGCCAGGCACTCCTTAAAGTGCCTGTTGGTCAGGGGACACCGCTTTCTGCAGGGAAGAACGTACCACAAGCCACTCACAAGAGGGCATGGCAGGCCCACGCAAGGCCCAGCAGTGTGGGAGGGGCCCGGAAAGGCCGGGCACTCACCAAGGCCACACCCACTCACCGCCATCCCTAGCACAGAACTGCGGGCAGCAGCGCTCCTGACACAGCCCTAGCTCACTCTGTGTCACTCTCAGCAATATTGACCCAACGTGAGATGAACAGAAACTCTCCAGGCTCACCCCAGGACTCAGAATCAAACTTTCCCCAGCAAATAAGATTGCGATAGCCTTTCTCATTTGCCAGAAATCAGGACACTAGGACACTGTTGCTGGTGCTGTTGTAAGCTTGAAACTATAACAAAGCCACTCCCCCCCCCAAAAATAGTGACAACCTCCAGGAAGCCTGGCATGGCCTCAGCCAGCCCCTTCAGCTCCCAGTGTCCATCTCAGCTGCCAGGGCCAGAGCAGCCAACAGCTGCAGTCCAGGGGATGTATGGATGAAGTTGGACCAGAACAGGCAATGACCGTGTGGCCAGGGAAGGTTCCTGAACACTTGGCTGCCCAGGCCAGAAACCCAGGTGTCTTCCAAGTCAAATTTCTCTCTCCCTCTCTTCAATCTGCCCCTCTTCTCCATCTGTGAGAACACCTCTGTCCCTAGAGCCCTCTAACAGCCACCAGTCTTGCCCCAATCTGACCTGTGTGTCTCTTGCCTAACCCTGCAGTGACTTCCCAGAACTCTCAGGATGCAGCCTCGAGTCCTGAGTGAAGTCTGTAAGCACCCTGACAGCCCAGCTCTGCTACGGCCCAGCCACATTGGCGCCAGCTGGGCTCAGCCTCTGCCATGCTTCCCCAAACACACTTGCCCCACAGTTCCGCACTGCTCCTGAAGGACCCCTGTCGCCAGACTGTCTCCTCGCTGCCCTTGCCTAGCTTACTCAGCCTTTCTCTGGCCTGGGTACCCTCTATCACAGCACTGATCAAATGATGTACAACAGTGTCCCCAGCAAGGGCTTCCAGGACAGGCCTTTCTCTCCACCCATCATCCTCAGTGCCTGGCACATGTCCTGCCATGCAGTAGGCATTCAGTAAATGCTTTCCAGACAAATGAAATGATTGTTGTTGGTTGTGGGGATTTATGTTTGTAGGACAAAGGACAGAATCCTCATCTCAGTTCCTCCCTCGTAAGGCTACTTGGGGCCTGCACCACTTGCTCTTTCTTTTCCCTGGAAAGCAATGCCTGCTCCCACAGTATACACCCGGGATGGCTCTGAGTTTGAAGACAGCAAGGACAGGCTGCTCTTAAGGAGGCAGGGGCCAGGCTTACTGCTGTCCTTGACATCTGAGACCTCCCAGGATAGCATCAAGGATAGTGTGAATGAAGTAGCAGAGATACTTGAATATGGATATTGACACCTGCAATTTCAAGATCTCTTCTTCCTTGTACTTAAAATGTGCCAGGGAAAAATGAAAAATAACCTGTGGAATAAACAGGGAAATCTATCAGTGGAAAAACCTGTGGGTCCAGGCACAAGGCTGGACTCCAGGGCAGTGATGGCCCCCCGGGGACTTGGGGACATGGCTTGCACAGTGCCCACCCTGGGGACAGACACTTGGTCTGAGGGGCAATTTTCACTGGCTAGGCCAAGGCTCCTTTATTGCAGGAAAATAAAACTGGTGGTTTTCAACAACACATCAGCCCAAACCAAAAATTTCCTTATGGAGATCTCTGTGGGATCCTTTCATTCTCAGCTAGCATTTCTAGTCAATGAAGCATAAGGAACAAACATAAGTAATCATTTTTATTTATTTTTTTTTATTTTTTAAGACAGGGTTTCACCATGTTGGCCAGGCTGGTCTTGAACTCCTAACCTCAGGTGATCCACCTTCCTCGGCCTCCCAAAGTGCTGAGATTACAGGCGTGAGCGCCACCACATCCAGCCAGTAATCATTTTTAAATAAAACAAAAACGAAGGTTTTCTGATTCTGAAACTCTTAGAAAGTCCCACCTACAGAGCCAATTTCCATCTCAACTGGTGAACTTTTGAAAATGGGGACGGAGATTTTTTTAAAAAATTGATATGTATTTGGTGTACGTTACAAGTTAGAGGGAGTGGATGCTGGTAGTCTTGTAAGTTCAAGCAGCTTTGGAACAAATTGCTTTCCCCAGATCTAAGGGCCTGTGCCAACCTGTACTTTCTCTTAGTTTGTTTTCTGGGTCTTGCTGTTGCCCAGACTAGACTTGAACTCCTGGCCTCAAATGATCCTCCCGCCTCAGCCTCCCAGGTAGCTGAGACAAATTTGTGCATGCCACTGTGCCTGGCTAAGACATAGAATAAATTGAGAAGAGTAACTAGAAGACTAGGGGGGCCTCGCTCTGTTATATACTCCTGTTTATACGATTGGAGTTTAATATGCAAATTTAATTCCTGCTTCTCTGTCCCTTGTCCTTTACAAGGGTTTCCCCTTAGAAGTCTCTGGTGTGTCTCATCCCACACTGGCATCTGCTTCTTGAGAGGCTGAGCTAACACACCAGTCCCCAAGCACGCCTGGGGCCAATCTCTGAAATGTGGCGTGCTGTCTTCAGGACTCAGTCTCTGAAGTCACATACACAACCGCATTGCCTCCCCCCCGCCCCCGCCCATGCACTCACAGGTTTAATTAAGATCACATTTCAGTGGCAATTCTAAAATTGGTGACTGAAACATGGAATTTTTAGAACATACCTGGGATCTTATAAGAGTCTTTGTGTAATAGTCAGAGGCACAAAAATTTCCACTATGGTAACAAGACACCAGAAAGCGTCTTCTTGTTTCAGGTACAGGAGAGAACCTACAAGCAAAGGGAGATGAGCGCCCAGGCACAGACAGCTGCTACCACAGTCTCCACAGGGACCGTCTGCGTTAAGCCACTTTCTCTCTCATGGCCATAACCATTTCTAGGTCAACAACAAAGAATAATAAGGACCTGGCTTAATGGCTTATGTCTATTATCCCAGCACTTTGGGAGGCAAAGGCAAGAAGGTCACTTGAGGCCAGGAGTTCAAGACCAGCCTGGGCAACACAGCAAGACCCCGTCTCTAAAAAGCAAAAATTAGCCAGGAGTGGTGATACATGCCTGTAGTCCTAGCTACTCTGGAGGCTGAGGCAGAAGGATCACTTAAGCCCAGGAGGAGGAAGCTACAGTGAGAGTCAATCACACCACTGCACTCCAGCCTGGCAACAGAATGAGACCCTGTCTCATTAAAAATACCAAAAAAATGAAAGAGGCATTTCCTAAAATTTGAAAAGGAAAGCTACTTTCCCCCACTTTTATTTGATTTTTGATCAAAGATGACATTGTTTCCCAATGATCAACCAACCTCATTTAAAAAAAAAGTTTTCATTTTAAGACTTTTGCAAATGCAGCTGATTGAGTTTCTCAAGATGTTCCAAAGAATCCTTTTATGCACAGAAAATCCAGATGTGAATGTAAGTCACAAAAAATACAGATGGCTTAAAACAGCCTTCCCAATGCCAGCCTGCTTCCAGGCTGAAGGAATGAAATGGGCTGCAGATGAGGGCTCTTCGGAGGAGCTGTCTAACAGCACCGCGTCCACTGCATGCACAGCAGGGGAAGGGGACCACGTGTCTCAGTTGCTATGTTGTTCATAATGGATATGAGTCAGCGATTTACATGCTGTCACTCATCAAGAGGATACTTATCAGTAGCCCTGCTATGGCTTCAAGTGGGCATCTGGAGCAGGAGGATGGAAAGACAGAAGTGAGAGGAAGGCCTCCCTCTATTCAGCTGAAACCCAAAATCTCTGCCCATGCCAGGAAGCTTATGAGCAAAACTCATGGGAAAATCCCTGAAGCCATTCCTCAGAATTGTATTTCTTAGACAAAACCATAATGAACTCATTTAAAATTCAGTGGAAAAACAGTTCTGGGACAGGTGGGAAGGGGATGTCTTAAGTAGGCAAGGATGGGATGGAAAGGAGAAAGGTGACCACTGGCAGAGACAGAGGAGAGAAAAACAGCACACACAGGCACAGACACCAAATCCACAGCAATCGATGGTGCCAGAAGGCATAGAGAGTCTGAAAGCGGCAGAGCCTTTGAGGACATCACTTAAATTCACCAATATCCCAGATGATAGGCCAGAATCACAGTCATCTAGACAAGGCAACAGTTGTCCTGCTGAAGTTCTGGGTACTTCTGAGCATCAGGGGCCTGAGTTTTAGGAGTTTACAGCCTCCAGGAATTTTTAGATTGAGTATACAGTGTGAATGGTGGATTTAAACAAAACAAAACTGCTTTATTGGGTAGAATCCTACTTACAGGTTTTTTAAAAACAGAGACTAGGAGCAACACCTTCTCAGGGCACACAGAGAGGCTGCCCTATCCTCACCACCTCAGAGACAACAACTTCTTGGAAACCATTAGGTTTCATGTCTTAACCAAATAACATTCCAGCTTAAAACTCCCTTCCTGTAATACTCTTATTTCAGACACAAATAGAAAACCCTTACCTGGAAGTCAATACCTGGCATGGAACAGGAGCAAAAAGGCCCATGGGCAGCCAGGACAAATGTCAGCACTGAGAGGCCTGGCGCTGTGGCTCACGCCTGTAATCCCAGCACTTTGGGAGGCAGATCACACGAGGTCAGGAGATCGAGACTAGCCTGGCCAACATGGTGAAACCCTGTCTCTACTAAAAATACAAAAAAAAAAAAAAATTAGCTGGGTGTGGTGGCGTGCACCTGTAGTCCCAGCTACTTGGGAGGCTGAGGCAGGAGAATTGCTCAGCCTGGCACCTGGTGACAGAGAGAGACTCTGTCTCAAAAAAAAAAAAAAAAAGAAAGAAAGAAAAGAAAAGAAATGTCAGCACTGAGAATGCCAGCTCATGCATGGTTCACACAATTCCTAAGGTACACATGCAGAGCTTTTTCATTCTTACTTTATCCGTATCTTTTTTTTTTTTTTTGAGACAGTGTCTCACTCTTGTCACCCAGGCTGGAGTTTGGTGGTGTAATCATGGCTCACTGCAGCCTCAACCCCCTGGGTTCAAGTGATCCTCTTGCCTCAACCTCCTGTGGAGCTGAGATTACAGGTACAAGCTACCACACCCAGCTAATTTTTTTTTTTGAGATGGAGTCTTGCTCTGTTGTTCAGGTTGTAGTGGACTGGTGTGATCTCAGCTCCCTGCGACCTCTGCCTCCCAGGTTCAAGCAATTCTCCTACCTCAGCCTTCTGAACAGCTGGGATTACAGGTGTGTGCCACCACGTCTGGTTAATTTTTATATTTCTAAAGGAGATAAGGTTTCGCCATATTGGTCAGGCTGGTGTCAAACTCCTGACCTCAGGTGACCTGCCTGCCTTGGCCTCCCAAAGTGCTGCTGGGATTACTAGGTGTGAGCCACTGGGCCTGGCAAAATTTTTGTATTTGTTGTAAGGATGGGGTTTTACCATGTTGCCCAGGCTAGTTTCAAACTCCTGGACTCAAGCAATCTTCCTGCCTTGGCCTCCCAAAGTGTTGGGATTACAGGTATGAGCCACCACACTCAACTTTTATCCATATTCTTATTTTATTTTATTTTATTTTATTTTATTGCATTGCATTTTAGGTTTCGGGGTACATGTGAAGAACATGCAAGATTGTTGCATAGGTACACACATGGCAGCGTGATTTGCTGCTTCCCTCCCCTTCACCTATATCTGGCATTTCTCCCCATGTTATCCCTCCACAACTCCCCACCCCTGCTGTCCCTCTCCTATTTCCCTCCCACAGACTCCAGCATGTGATGCTCCCCTTCCTGTGTCCATGTGTTCTCATTGTTCAACACCCGCCTATGAGTGAGAACATGCAGTTTGATTTTCTGTTCTTGTGTCAGTTTGCTGAGAATGACGGTTTCCAGGTTCATCCATGTCCCTACAAAGGACACGAACTCATTGTTTTTTATGTCTGCATAGTATTCCATGGTGCACGTGTGCCACATTGTCCCTGTCCAGTCTATCATTGATGGCCATTTGGGTTGATTCCATGTCTTTGCTATTGTAAACAGTGCTGCACTGAACATTCATGTGCATGTTTTTATCCATACTTCTAACAAGCTTGGTTACCTACTTTCATTACTCAGAGAGGAATATAAATGAACTGTAAGGACAGCAGTAAGCAGAAAGCATGCCAGCCAGGTAAGAAGCAGTCAGAGCAAAGTGCAGTCATGGAAAGTGCTTCATGAGGAGCAGACCTGAGTCCTCCCGGGGCCTCATCCCATCCCTGCACAGCTCAGGAGGATGAGCCTGGATCACCAAGAAAACATGAGAGGCTTTTCAGCATCCTCTGCCTATGAAAGTATGCAAGACCTTTACAAGATTCTAGTTGAAAAGGAAACCAGTTTAAGTCCATCAAGGGCTAAGTTTCAATCGATTGAATAATTGTTTGGGGCAACTTCTTGATTCACAAAAAGATCCTGTATACTGTATAAACTAGGGATGACCACCAATTTCCACTCCATGGAAAACTAATAAAATAAACTAATAAACTAATAAACTAATAAAATCCAACTTCTGATCAAAACCTGAGTGTGATGAGGGCAAACAGAAAAAATGAGACTCCAAGTGTTTCAAATGAATTTAATTCTTATTTTCTTAAAACTTTCTGAAAGCATGTTGTTTCTCTGTTCTTCTAGAAATGGGGATATTGTGTTGTGAACACTGGCTTGCTGCAACAACATTTTCTCTTAAAATATTGACTTTTATTGGCCAACCGGGAAGGGAGGGAGCTGCCAGGCAGCACCGGGGCATAAAAGTTGCCCAATGGCAAATGGGAACATTTTATGCCGCACATCCACCTGTTTAGGTCTTGGCAGTACCCGATATCTGGATTTCACCAGAAGGCGAGGAGGACATTGTGTAATTTCCATATACCTTCTGAAGTGGGGCAGAGTCCTCAGCAAATCCAGCTCAATCTGCTTGAAGGCCGGGTTCTGTTTCTCCAGCACCTTCTACAGCAATGTCTGGAAGTGTCCAGGCCCAGTGTTGGCCTTGAACTTTCTTGTGTGATTGTCCATGCACCATTTCCACACCTTGGAATGCTGCTTATGGGGAATGCCTGCACGGATCAGCTTTTTTTAAAAAAAAATTCTAGAGAGCACATCACCTCCCTGTTCACTGTACTTGAAAAATAGTTTTCCCACTTGACCCCAGTGGAGGCTTCAGGTTTTCTGCAAGGAAGAGTCTTCAGGTCCAACACACGGACCTTGGCAACCAACGTCTCTTCCTCATTATCCTCAGGTACAGTTTTGATCCCATAAATATCACATTCACTGTTGGTAAAAACAAAGGGAAAAATTAAAATGGCAAAGTTTTAGCAACAAAGACCAATGCAATAGAAATAGCCTAGAAATCAATCCATGCACACGCGGTACTTTGAACTATTAGAGGCATCTCAGATCAGTGAGGAAATAATTGACTTCTGAGTATATAAAGCTAGAATGACTTTCTATTGACAGTGCCTGAAAGGTATTGCTAGGGCATGAAGCAAAAGCTCAGTAACAACCTGGACAGCAGCAAACCTCTGTCCTCCAAGGACAAGCTCCATCTGGGGTCAAACACCCTTGGAGACACCTTATTGGCAAGAAGAAGGGGGCCAGGTGAGGGATGCGTTGGGGCTAGGTGAGACCAGTAGCTACAGACATGTCTGGGGTCTGCTGGGGTCAAACTGTAGCAGGAGCAACCTCAAGAAACAGAGCTCCCGAACACCGAATGGGGAAGGAAGAAGTCTTTATTACAGCTAGGATCTGAGGAATAATTTGTCCAAATTCCACTCATACCACAAAGGAAGGTTCTGCCTTTATATAGGCTTATACTTTAGATATTACACGTGGAAGAATCTTAGGTTTACAGCCTTAGAAATCACATATGAAAAGGGTTTTGGTTTACAGCTTCAGGAATCACATATGACAGGTGATATGTTTATAGTTTTAGGGTTAGGGTTCCTTGCCTGCCACCTACAGGAAGGAAATTCCGGAGGCGCCAGCTGGCCTGCTCTCTCTTCTATTGAGATGCACTCTGGATGACAGAGGTGAGAGGTAACCCCAGATGCCTGGGTTTCCTTCCTCAAAACAGGCTATGCTTGATACCTCATGTCCTGGGGGCCACTTGTCCACCTGAAACCTCTCCAACAGAGTCGTAAGAACTAGTGGCAGCAAGAATGTCATGATCCTCCCTGTGGTTTCCCCTCTGGACCAGCAGCCTTCTCTACAGGCAAGAAGAGAAATGCAGGCTGCCCCCCCCCCCACCCCACAAGTGCTGTGTGTTCCTCCCATCGCATCAGTTGGTCACCACCCCAGGCATGACTCAGAGAGTCACTTCTGTTTGGGAAATAGCCTCCCACCTTGAGGGATAGCCCAGAGAGAGACACGGGGTGAAGTGCTTGAGCCTTTAAGTTTGAGGCCAGCCTGGACAACATGGTAAAACCCCATCTCTACAAAAAATGCAATAAATTTGCCGGCATGTGGGCGCCTTTGGTCCCAGCTACTTGGGAGGCTGAGGTGGGAAGTCAAGGCTGTAGTGAGCTGAGATCACACCACTGCAGTCCAGCCTGGGCAACAGAGTGAGACCACGTGTTAAAAAAAAATAAAAGAGTAACTGTTTTGGGGTTTTCTGAATGAAACCTCTGTTTCCATGGAAAACAAGGGGGGATGGAGATAGTATGTATTACTGATTCAAAATCATAACCAGATGCTTAGAGTAAATAATTGTTTCAAAAACCAAGCTCAGAATTATTAAAAGTTTTATTGGATGTTTTTTAAAACTGTGCTTGTGTTAAGAAACTTTTTTCCTAGCTGAAGCAGCAATAAATCTGTAATCAGAAACGTGAGCACAGGGTAACTGGAATCTGTATTTTATATAAATTTCAGGGAAGTTAAAAAAGATTAGTCTGAAACAGTATGACTATGGATGATGATGTATCCATCTAATGATTTCTTCCAGTTACCAACCAGAACTCTTACGGAAAGGCCTGATAACTTCTTCAGCTTATAGAAAACAGCTGTCTGACAACCTTCCCCCAATGCTAAGGTTCAGTTATGTGAAGGGCTCTTCCTCAATCCTGAGTAGATACTGCAGGAGGAGTACAGAGGTATATGCCCTTCCAAGAGCAATGGAAAAGCATGGTTACAATGCGAAGGATTCCATATTTTAGCCCCAGAGAACACTGAGCAACAAGCTCTTTCCTTCTACAGCAGCAGTGTGGACTCTGGAATTAGAATTTGCTTTTTACAAGTTTTCACTTAAGTAGTTTACTGCCTTTCTGCTGAGCTCTTCTATGGAGGAGGGCTGTAGGTAGCCACAGTGCCTAGCTGCAACAGCATGATCCTAAAGCCCCACTTCCACAAGAAATCGCAGTGGCTCATGGCCATGTGGTTCAACCAGCCAGCCCAGATTTGCAGATGTAAGGAACAGCACACTGCATTGTGCTGCGTCCTGCATCTGGACTCATCTGTCCCATGGTAAGGTGACCCACAATGAGGTATCACATCAAGTACAAACTGGCAGGGGCCTCAGCTTAGAAGAGTTAAGAGTGACCAGCAACCACAAGAGGGTGGAATAAGTCCACCATGTCCCTGCAGGCCAATGTTGAGCACCTGAGTGAGTAAGGCTCCAAGCTCACCCTCTTCCCCAGGAAGCCCTCAGCCCCCAAGAAGGGAGACAGTTCTGCTAAAAAAAACCTCAAATCATCCACTCAGCTGACAGGACCAATAATGCCCATACAGAATTCCTACATGAAGGAGAAAGCCAGAGTCATCACTAAGAGAATTTTAAGGTATTTGCCAGTCTTCACATGGCCCACATCAATGCCCACCTCTTCGGCATATGGGCAAACAGCCAAGGGAGCCACAGAACAGGATGTTGAAAAGGTAAAATTAAGCCCTGTTGGGGACTTGTAATAAAGCAGCAGAAAAGTTGGGCCTACAAAAACAAACAAACAAACAACAAAAAAAAAACCAGTTAACCAACAATCTCTCTGGGAGTTCAGAACTCAAGTCCAAGAGATGGGCGCGGTGGCTCACACCTGTAATCCCAGCACTTTGGGAGGCCGAGGCGGGAGGATCATGAGGTCAAGAGATCGAGACCATCCTGGCCAACATGGTGAAACCCCGTCTCTACTAAAAAAAAAAAAAAAAAAAAAAAATTTAGCTGGGTGTGGTGGCGTGCGCCTGTAGTCCCAGCTACTCGGGAGGCTGAGGCAGGAGAATTGCTTGAACTCAGGGGACGGAGGTTGCAGTGAGCCAAGGTCGTGCCACTGCACTCCAGCCTGGTGCCTGGTGAAGGAGTGAGACTCTGTCTCAAAAAAAAAAAAGAAAAAAGAAAAAAAAGAACTCAAGTCCAAGAAGTAGAAACGTGACTATCTGTTACAAGCTATTTTTTATATCATTGTTGTAAAGAACAACATATTTATAGTTCCCAGGGTGCCATGGAAAGAACACACAAAACCAGCCACAAACCTAACTCAGAGGGAACAGCAGATGAGTGAGGTGGGCAGAGTATTCTAAAAGATGTTATTGTAATATTGGGGTTCAGGGTGCCCTCAGCTCCCCTGAGAGGATGTTTCTCCAGGTTCTTGTTCTCCTGCCCTCTCAAGAATGATAGAGGGGACCATGGCGCAGTGCGCAGTAATTGCCAGACTCAAAAGTGTTTGTAGAAAGTGTTTTACTTAGAGAGAGAAACAGGAGAAGGAGAGAGAAAGAAGCAGCTAGCTCTCACACTGAGTGAGAGAATCCAGAAAGAAGGGATTCAGGAGAGGAAAGCAGCTTCCATGAGAGTGTTAGGGAACAGAGAGAGACGAAGTTTAGGAGGGGAAGACAGGCTTCCATGAGATTGTGGAAAGGCACTCCAGAGGGAAAATCCAGGAGAGAGAAAGATGGCTTCCACGGAGAGTGTTCATGGAAGGGGACCCAAACATGGGGTATTAAGGGGTGCGGAAGAAGGGGACATTTAGCCCGGGATGAACCCCCACATTCTCTAAGACCCAGGCAAATGAAAGGAGTTCCTTAGAACTTCCGCTGGGGTAATTGACTCTTAGTTTCTTCCCATGCTTGTGAGATTCAAATATAAACCATTAAATCTCCCAGCTGGAGAGAGATGGGAGAGGGGCATGGTGCTGGGAAATTCTTGTCCTTAAAAGTATGCCCCCTTGTGGACCTTGGAAAAAGAACACCCTCCCTCATTCTGTGCACCCTTTCTTATAAACATACAAGTACACAAGAGTTGTGTACTTGTTTCTTATAAACATACAAGTACACCATGACCGGGAGCAGTGGCTCACGTCTATAATCCCAGCACTTTAGGAGGCCAAGACAGGAGGATCACTTGAGACCAGGAGTTCAAGATCAGCCTTGGCAACATAGTAACACCCTATCTCTATTTAAAAAAACAAAACAAAAAACAAAACACTTAGCAAAACCTATGGAACAGGCAATTCTCACACTGTGTGCATGGCAGACAAGGTAAGACACAGACAAGCTGGGCAGGAAGCTAGGGTCAGGACCACTGCACTTTACAGGTGGCCAGCAAGAAAAGATACGGGCTAGTTAGGCTCATAGACTGCAATTTTGTTAACATGAGAAATCAGGCATCACATTAACCTCCCCACCTCTCTTCAGAATCCTACGTTCAAAAACACTATTATATGAAAAAGTTGCCTTTCCTTTTCCTTGCCTTTCTTTTGCCTGGTCCATCTCTAGGTCAGAACTTCTTCCATCACTCACTCTAGCCTCCACCATGCCCTCACCTGTCTGACAATGCTCTGAATCAGCGTGTCCATGGTAAAGGCGATGCAGGCATGAATGGTGAGCATCTCTCTCAGCGAATCTTCATACTGTGATGAGTCTATGCTGCCATCTAGCAGGCTCTGCATCATGTCCAGGGAAGCTGGGTAATAATCTTCTACATCAACATCCACTGTGGGAGAGATGGCATAGGTGAGGCCTTACCCTGCTAAGAAAAAGACTAGAGGCTGGGCGCAGTGGCTCATGCCAATAATCCCAGCACTTTGGGAGGCTGAGGTGGGTGGATTACGAGGTCAGGAGTTCAAGACCAGACAGGCCAGCATGGTGAAACCCTGTCTCTACTAAAAAATACAAAAATTACCTGGGCATGGTGGCTCATGCCTATAATCCCAGCTACTTGGGAGGCTGACGTAGGAGAATTGCTTGAACTGGGACCCAGGAGGTGGAGGTTGCAGTGAGCTGAGATCGCATCACTGCAATCCAGCCTGGGATACAGACAGAGCGAGACCCCATCTCACAAAAAAAAAAAAAAAAAGAAAAAAGAAAAAGACTAGAGATAGAGTCCAGGGCTAATCCCACAGCTGGCCTAAATGGCATTTGAAAGTATGAACTAGCTGCTCAAAACGTACTCACTCATTCCAACGTAAACAGAGATGAAATCTGACAGGTGACTACAATCACCAGCACTGTCTATCAGAGAGTGACTCTGCAACTTTAACAGTGGCTTCTAATACAACCGCGCTAGAAAGATACTTCTTTATGGTACTGCTGGACTATTTTAGGAGAGGAAAATATCTTACGGAAGGCAGTCCTTCAAAGAGCTGTCAGCTCCCCTGTTAAGATGAACCTGCTCTCCTGGCTACACAAGAGCATTCCTCACGTGGGCCACTTGCTCATAACGCTATTTCAATGAAGCATAAAATACAGATGAGAAAAGGCAGACACACCCCTACTCTAGCACTGGGAAACTTCTTGGGGACAGAAAAATAGGAGTGTAAATTAAATCTTCATGAATAACGAAGTAATCTACATTTCTTGGTCCTTTGTTTAAAGGGTTGGTTATTGGAATATTTATTATGTTTCATTTCTTAATCATAGGTATGTCCAGTCTGTAAAAATTTACTAAGACGCACAGTTCTGATTTGGATACTTTTATATATATATATATGTGTGTGTGTGTGTGTGTGTATATATATATATATATATATATATGTGCATATATATATATATACACACACACACATATACATATATATACATATATATATATATACACACACATATAAATGTATATATGTATATATAGAGAGAGTACTTTTTTTTGGTAGACATGCTGTATATATATATATAAAAGGCATATATATAGTACTTTTTTTTTTGGTCTCACTTATTAACCAGGCTGTGCTAAAACAACTGGCCTCAAGGGGTCCTCTCTCCTTGGCTTCCCAAAGTGCTGGGATTACATGAGCCACTGTACCTGGCTTATATACTACACTTTAATAAAAAGTTGACCAAAATGAAAAAAGTTACAAAACCAACTTTTGTCATTGACTAGTTACTTACTAGTCAAGCTTGTGCTGGGGAAAAGAGGCTAGGAGCAAAACTGAGTTGTCTCCATGTATGTGAAGTGTGACAAATTCATTAAAGACAGGCAAAACAGGATAATTACTGTTTAAAATAAGCAACTGGCTTGAGTTTCATCAAAAAGTATCACATCGCTCAGGCCCATAAAATAGGTATGGGCTATAGACTCCAAAATATACCACTGCTATGAAAACTGCCTTTTTGCCAGAGTAAAGCTTTGTGTCCAAACCACAGATGTGTCCAAACAAGCTGTAAGTGTGAGGGTTGGCATTATCACACAAGACGACATTATGTAAGCCTCAAACCAGGTTAAGTCAGTGGTCAAGCCAGGAACAGGCCATTTTATTTCAAATTTCTACCCAAGTAGATGGAATCATCACAATGAGGTCTAAAGTTTGTCTCTTTCAAGCTAGGACTAGCCCAGATAAAAGCTTTTGGAATTAATTTCCAGTGTCATTAGCTCTTCAACAGATAGAAGGCTAGGGCCATATATGGGCTTCCTATATCGGCAACACTTAAAAAAAAAAATACACTCCTCAGACTGGCAATTTCCTTAGCAGCCCAGAAGAAATGCTTCATGAAAAAGCTTTGGCTCACAGCTCAAGTACTTAATTTATGAAGCGAACTGGAAGCTGGCAGCACAAAAGTACACAAAGCACATGACAGGGTCCTGAACCCTCACTTATGCCCTCTTCCTGAGTTCTACATTCTTTTTTTTTAAAATGACTTTTTAAAAAATTTATTTTACTTTAGGTGCATACTATATCTGGCATTTCTCCCCATGTTTTCCCTCCCCACCCTCCCCTCCTCCTCATCCTCCACTGTCCCTCCTCTATCCCCCCAACTGCCCCCAGTGTGTGATGTTCCTCTCCCCAAGTCCATGTGTTCTCGTTGTTCAACACCCACCTGTGAGTGAGAACATGTCGTGTTTGATTTTCTGTTCTTGTGTCAGTTTGCTGAGAATGATGGTTTCCAGGTTCATCCAAGTCCCTACAAAGGACACGAACTCATCATTTTTTACGGCTGCGTAGTATTCCATGGTGTATATGTGCCACATTTTCTTTGCCCAGTCTATCATTGATGGGCATTTGGGTTGGTTCCAGGTCTTTGCTATTGTACACAGGGCTGCAATGAACATTCATGTGCATGTGTCTTTATAGAACGACTTATACTTCTTTGGGTGAGTTCTACATTCTTATCCCTGTTCTGCCTGTTCTCCACGTCTCACATCACCTTTTGAATTCCAGTCCCCTTTCCATAAATCATTTCTGAGTATCAGAAAGAAGCCATAAACCCCACTGGTTAAACAGAAGTCCTGCCCAAACATATGAGAATCTGTTTTAAGCACTAGGAATTTATGTTGTCATGGATGGAAATGGACTGTGACATTTTAGTTTCCATCTGTACTTTGAAACAGCTTGCAGTAACGCGGAAATCTGCCATTTGAGAAATCAACTGTGATATCCCTTTCCCTGGTGTGTCCACACTACCAATCACTGACTAGGCATGCATGACCTAAGCCCTGCGTAGGATACTTTGCACAAAGCAATACCACAAGGCAACTAGAACCTCCGTTTTTCAGATAAACAGGTTCAGAGAGTTTAACTAAGGTAGCACAACCAGTGAATGGCAGAGCCACGATCTGAACCCTACACAGACTCTAAGGCCTGTGCTCCGTTAATAAAAGAAGCAGTCCCGAGTCTAGGTAGCTCTGAGGTCCTCAACCTCACACATCCTCTGTAAATCAGAGGTCTAAGCACTCACTAGGTTTAGAGACGTAGTTACATGGCAGGGCTGTCGCTCCTGTCTCTCTTTATGCCCTGCACTTCCCATGAATCCTCTCTCACAGTTTTCTTCAATTTGCCATTCAGCTTGGGAACAAATCCGCAGCAGCTTCAGGCAGAGAATCCGGTGCAGTCATATAACAATACACCAGTTGGGCCGGGTATGGTGGTTCAAGCCTGTAATCCCAGCACTTTGGGAGGCCGAGGCGGGTGGATCACGAGGTCAAGAGATCGAGACCATCCTGGTCAACATGGTGAAACCCCGTCTCTACTAAAAATACAAAAAATTANAAAAAAAAAAAAAAAAAAAAAAAACTGCACTCCTCAGACTGGCAATTTCCTTAGGAGCCCAGAAGAAATGCTTCATGAGAAAGCTTTGGCTCACATCTCAAGTACTTAATTTATGAAGCAAACTGAAAGCAGGCAGCACAAAATTACACAAAGCATATGACAGAGTCCTGAACCCTCACTTATGCGCTCTTCCTGAGTTCTACAAATTTTTAATGACTTTTTAAAAATTTATTTTAATTTAAGTGTATACTATATCTGGCATTTATCACCATGTTATCCCTCCACTCCCTCCCCACTCTCCGCTGTCCCTCCCCTACACCCTCAACTGCCCCCAGTGTGTGATGTTCCTCTCCCCAAGTCCACGTGTTCTCATTGTTCAACACCCACCTATGAGTGAGAACATGCGGTGTTTGACTTTCTGTTCTTGTGTCAGTTTGCTGAGAATGATGGTTTCCAGATTCATCCAAGTCCCTACAAAGGACATTAACTCATCATTTTTAATGGCTGTGTAGTATTCCATGGTGTATATGTGTCACATTTTCTTTGTCCAGTCTATAATTGATGGGCATTTGGGTTGGATTCCAGGTCTTTTCTGTTGTACACAGGGCTGCAATGAACATACGTGTGCATGTGTCTTTATAATAGAACGATTTATAGTTCTTTGGGTGAGTTCTACATTGTTATCCCTGTTCTGTGTGTTTTCCACATCTCACATCACCTCTTGTGTCCCAGTCCCCTTTCCATAAACCATTTACATATTAGGAAGGAGCCATAAAGCCCACTGGTTAAACAGAAGTCCTGCCCAAACATATGAAAATCTGTTTTAAGCACTAAGAATTTATGTTTTCATGGATGGAAATGGACTGTGACATTTTAGTCCCTATCTGTACTTTGAAACAGCTGGCAGCAACTTGGAAATCTGCCATTTGAGAAATTGTGATTTCTCAAACTGCCATTTAAGAAATTAACCCTTCCCTGGTGTGTCTACACTACCAACCACTGACCAGATATGCATTATCTAAGCCCTGCGTAGGATACTTTGCACGAAACAATACCACAAGGCAACTAGAACCTCCGTTTTTCAGATAAACAGGTTCAGAGAGTTTTAACTAAGGTAACACAACCAGTGAATGGCAGAGCCACGATCTGAACCCTACACAGACTCTAAGGTCTGTGCTCCATTAATAAAAGCAGTCCCGAGTCTAGGTAGCTCTGAGGTCCTCAACCTCACACATCCTCTGTAAATGAGAGGTCTAAGCACTCACTAGGTTTAGAGACATAGTTAAATGGCAGGGCTGTACTGTAGCTCCTGTCTCGCTTTATGCCCTGCACTTCCCATGCATCCTCTCTCTCAGTTTTCTTCAATTTGTCATTCAGCTTGGGAACAAATCCACAGCAGCTTCAGGCAGAGAATCCCGTGCAGTCGTATAAAAATATACCAGTTGCTATTAACACAGAAGAGGTTGTATACTTCATCCATTCCTCTTAATTTTTGAGCTGCTGTGTTACTACACTGTAACCTGGACTAAGGGGGACAGTCCCCAACACCATTGTGCTGTTCAGCTGCCACTGTGGCTTCATCTACATCCATCCCTTCTTCCTCCTCTTCCTCCACATCCGAGAGATTACCTTTCTGGGCAAAGAGCAAATCTGGAATAAAATGATGTATGATTTGCTTTATCTAATACTTTTCCTCCTTCTGAATGCTTGTCTGTCTCTTCACGTGGTGGATAATCAGAGCAGCAGCATCTTCCAGTATTTGTGTTCATACGCAAACAAGAGGTGAGGCCCAACAGAAACGCCTGCATTCTCTTCCATAGCCTGCTCTTGCCTCTGATGGGACAGAGACACAAAAGTATTCTATGAGATGTCTACAGCAACAACATGCCTACAGGACCACAGCAGCCGTACACCCCATTATCCACCAGAGTGTCTATATTTTTCTAATCAAAAACTTAGGACCTGGGGCTGGATCACACCTATAATCCCAGCACTTTGGGAGGCTGAGAAGGGCAATCACTTGAGGTCAAAAGTTTGAGATAAGCCTGGCTAACATGGTGAAACCCCGTCTATACTAAAAATGCCAAAATTAGCTGAACATGGTGGTGGGTGCCTGTAATCACAGCTACTTGGAATGCTAAGGCAGGAGAATCACTTGAACTTGTGAGGCAAGGTTGCAGTGAGCCAAGATTGTGCCACTGCACTCCAGCCTTGGCAACAGAGTAAGACTCTGCCTCGAAACAAAAAAACAAAAACAAAACTTAAGATCATAACAATAATTTTTGTCTCTCTTGCAGAAACAAATAGGTAATGACAGAGACGTGGTTTGATGTCAAAATACAAGTACCTTCTATACACTGATGACTTACATGGAGAGTGGGACAGAATTCGGACCCTCCTTTTTTTTTTTTTTTTTTTTTAACAGAGTCTCACTCTGTCGCCCAGGCTGGAGTGCAGTGGAGCAATCTTGGCTAACTGCTGTAACCTCTGCCTCCTGGATTCCAGCCATTCTTATGCTTCAGACTCCATAGTAGCTGGGATTACAGATATGTGCCACCACATCTGGCTGATTTTTGTATGTTTTAGAGATGAGGTTTCACCATGTTGGCCAGGATGGTTTTGAACTCCTGGCCTCAAGTGATGTGCTCACCTTGGCCTCCCAAAGTGATGGGATTACAGGTGTGAGCCACTGAGCCCAGCAGGACCATCTTTCAAAATTCAGAATTAGTATTTATCTAGAAGATACTATATGAGGTCTGGGATTTACTTTATTTCTGGGGTGGGGTTACAGAGGATGACAAACTAACATCAGCAAAATATGGATGATTAAGTTTATTTATTTAATTTATTTATTTTGAGATGGAGTCTCCCTATGTCACCCAGGTTGGAGTGCAGTGGCATGATCTCGGCTCACTGCAACCTCTGCCTCCTGGCTTCAAGTGATTCTCCCTCCTCAGCCTCCTGAGTAGCTGGGACTACAGGTGCATACTACCACATCCAGCTATTTTGTATTTTTAGAAGAGTTGGGGTTTTGTAAGGTTGGCCAGACTGGTCTTGAACTCCTGACCTCAGGTGATATGCCTCCGTCTCCCAAAGTGCTGAGATTACAGGCATGAGCCACTGTGCCCGGCCTGATTAAGTTTACACAAGAGCTCATTTTACTGTTTTTAAAATTCAGGATCACCCCACTCCAGGAATTCCCAATTGCACTGGATTTAGGTTTCTATCCGTCTCCTAAAACTGGGCCCACAGAAACCAGGATTGATTTCTTATTCATCTCTGATCCTAGCTCCTAGTACTATTTATAGTCCTGGCAGGCATGCTGGATAAACAAGGATTACAAAGGGTTTGGTGGTTGATGACAATTTTTGAAGGTGTAGTAGGAAGAGATGGGACTACATGAATACAAAGTATTGTTTGAGGGAAACAGGCAGTGGGGGAAGTGGAAAATGCATTTACTCGGAGGTATAATCTGAAACCAGGATAGTAAACTAAGAAACTAGCCAAAAAGCCTAGGGATAAAGGCAAAGTTTAGATTTAAAATGGTAGAATGAGGAATAGAAAAGCCTATGGTAGCTACGAAGCAAGAATCAACAGGTCTTAGAGGGTCTCACCTTTATTTAACAAAGGTAATTTCCAGAAATCAAAACTGTGTTAAACATAGACGAGAGTCCTCTCACAGATGGAGAAAACCCCAGCTCACCTAGTCACAGACTGTCAATCTCATTGAGTAAGTTCTTAGACCTCAGGACTTCGTGTCATTCTGTGTAAAGTTGATCCACTGGTGGTCCAGAGACTCCAAGTAGTATTTCTTATTTTGTTCCTGCCGTACTTTCTTAAAGCCTCTCTGAGCCTCTCACCATTCTTCCTCTTTCATCTTTAACCTAGAGAAGTAGGAAGGGATGGAAACAACACATGGGAATTCAGAGGGTTTAGAACAAAGATGTCTGCCAGGCTTACTTTATTTCAAGAAATGTTAAAGCTATATTAGGTCTGTCAAAATTACTGGCAACTTGGGATAAATGTTGTCAAACCTGTCTTGAGCTGCTTCATGAGGAAATTACTCATCCAAGACTTATTTTGGAGAAATGATTTATTTCAAAGTCAAATAACTTACCTAGAACAGTTATTTATCAAATAGCATTCCAAGGAAGATCTTTGAGATGTAAGTAAGTATTCCTTGATGAAAACAGTTCTCTTCAGGCCAGGCGCGGTGGCTCAAGCCTATAATCCCAGCACTTTGGGAGGCCGAGGCTGGCGGACCAGGAGGTCAAGAGTTCAAGACCATCCTGGCCAACATGGTGAAACCCTGTTGCTACTAAAAATACAAAAAAATTAGCTGGGCATGGTGGCTTGCACCTGTAGTCCCAGCTACTCAGGAGGCTAAGGCAGGAGAATTGCTTGAACCCATGAGGCAGAGGGTGCAGTGAGCCGAGGTCACGCCACTGCACTCCAGCCTGGCGCCTGGTGATGGAGTGAGACTCTGTCTCAAAAAAAAGAAAAAAAGAAAAGGGTTCTCTTCTTTTGCCAGAAAAAATAAAGTTAGACATATTTATTTGCTGTAGGACTTGGCAAAACATTCACAATGCTAATGGAAACACAGCAGTAGAGAACTTGCAAAGCAATGTTTCTCTGGATAAATCTGGAAAGTTCTGATCAGAACTGATTCTAATAACTCAGAAGAGAACAGACTAAGACAAAAAAAAAAGCACTAAAACTGAAGAATAATCTACATCTCAAAAGCCAGATATTAAATGCTACAGGGAAGAAGAAGAAATCATCAATTTGTGCCAGCTCTTGAGGGGAAGATGAGCGAGGACAAATAAAATCTGGTTATTTATGAACCATGCAGCCAACAAGAATTAATTTTTACCAGTTGATACTGACAGAGAACCAAGCTCCTAGCAAAGGATTCACAGTGTGGTCTAGAATGACAGAGGGCTGAGCACAGTGTGGCTTGTGCCTGTAATCCCAGCACTTTTGGGAGGCCAAGACAAAAGGACTGCTTGAGCCCAGGAAGTTAGAGTCCAGCCTGGGAAACATAGCAAGACCTCATCTCTGTAAAATAAAAGAAAAAAAAATTCGCTGGGTGTGTGGTGATGCATACCTCTAGTCCCAGCTATTCAGGAGGCTGAGGTGGGAGGATCGCCTGAGCCTGGGAAGTTGAGGCTGCAGTGAACTGTGTTCATACTACTGCATTCCAGCCTGGGTGAAAGAGTGAGACTCTGTCTAGAAAATAAAAAATAAAAAAAAGATGTTAACAACAGTCCTGAGCGGCAGGAACATGAGTGATAATTATCTTTTATTTTCCGTATTTAAAAATACTCCTCTCAAACACACACACAAAGCCTTCCACCATGAGCTTACAAGATCTGTTCTCTAACACTGGTTACACAGACCCCCAAAATGAAGTTCCATTCTGTAACTGAATTTCAACAACCAGGGCTGGGGAGAAAGAGAGGTCTCATGGGACAACCAGGTTGGAAATGAGAGCCTTATTTATATATGAGACACTGACGCAGTAGTGAAGTACACTAGAGCACCAAGGACACATTTGCTCAGGTACCTTTTAAGGACAATTGGAACAGCAATGGAGGAATACTTTCTCAGACCATCCATGATGTCAGCTGCTTATCAGCATATATCCGCTGGAGTGCTTTTCTCCAGGTGACTTCTGATGTGCCCCCAAGGGTGTTGTCCAAGCAAAATTTGGCTTGTTTCTCAGCAGACAAGTGGGAAAGCTTCTGTATTGCTTCCAGAACCTGGATTGTTGATAGACTGGTCTCTAAAACTACATCAAGCTGAAGAGGAAGACAAAGAAGGAAATGCTCAATACCCAAATCAGGATAGAATAAAGTAGTGGTTAGAAGAATAAGGTAGGGAGTCAAACTCCTTGGATCTGAATCTCGTTTCTGCCCTACTAGCTACATAAGACTGTTTCTTTATCAGTAAAATAGGGATAACAGCACCTATTGTTTTCATAAGCTTGTTTCTGGATGAAATGACACAATCCACATAAAATATTTAGCACAATACCTGGCACATAAGAACCACAGGATTAAGTTGGATAAATGGTAGTTATTACCTCCACCACCATCACCACCAGTGTGAGCTTTGCTTAGGACTACTGATCTCAGACCAGAGAAACCTAACAGGAGAAGATAACTTTACTGATACTTTTCCCTGAACTTACCTGAATTGCTAAGCTCTATCATGAACAAGCAATAACAATCAAAACAATCCCAAAAGACTGCTCTGTCTTGAGAGATTACTGGTTTAACTTGAAATATTTAAGTATATTTAAATACTTAGATATTTAATAGCCTTGTTCCACATCCAGTGATAAAAAGAGCAGTGACTATCTCACTGTAAAGAGTTCAGTGTTATAACTGTGGGTAGCCATTTAAATTCTTACTGAACTCTTTAGACAAACCGGACTTTCCTTTTGGATGATGATAATATAACTAGATACATAAACACACCGGAGATTTTGATTTCAGTAGTCCCCCTCCTGACATAGGTAGTATGGGGCCCTCTACCACCTCATCTATTCACTCCACTCTTCCCTTCCTAACTACTTCAAAATAAAATTCCTAGGCCAGGTTCAGTGGCTCATGCTTATAATCCCAGCACTTTGGGAGGCCAAGGCGGGTGGGTCACTTGAGGTCAGGAGTTTGAGACCAGCCTGGCCAACATGGTGAAATTTATTTCCACTAAAAATACAAAAAAAATTAGTCAGGTGTACTGGCATGCACCTGTAGTCTCAGCTGCTTTGGAGGCTGAGGCAGGAGAATAGCTTGAACACAGGAGGAAGAGGTTGCAGTGAGCTGATATTGCATCACTGCATTGCAGCTTGAGGGACAGAGCAAGACTCCATTTCAAAAAAAAAAAAAAAAATCCAAGCATGGAGTGTATCTACTGAGCTGATTCTTGCTACCCATATAACTAATTCTCCTTACTGAAGTGAAGAAAGATAAACCATTATTATGTCCAACTTGATTTCAAAAGAAGAAACCATTAAAAACACGTATGAAAAGGATACATCAACAGTGTCAGTAACGCCTAATATGTCAGACCCTGAAGTCACTTACTATTCATCAGTCACCTCTTACTATTAGAAATTTCACAATTTTTTGTTATTACTTAACTTTGCAGACACATCTATCTCTTAAAATTCGCTGAAGAATTCAGTATTCAACACATACAACTAGCCCTCTCCCTATCACAGCTGTATCACATCAAAGAAGGGGGCAAGCAGTTTTCTGCAGGCAGACCATCAGTGTTACTATAACAAAAAACATCATGGAATGGATTACTAGCGTGAGTTTAAGACTTCCCTCTGCTACGGTCCAAAGGTCCTGCCTTACAGATTAACATGATACGGATAATATCTGGTAACCCAACAAAGAACTTTGAGCAGGACAGACTTCTAGACCAAAGAGACCTCACAAAGCACGTGCTACTCACAAGAAGACCTCAGAGATCACTCATTTTTGCAATAATTCTCAAGCTCAAGGATCTTCTTTCTTAACACAAGACAGATTTAAAGGATCAAATAAGAAGAAGGGGCCAGGCATGGTGGCTCACACTTGTAATCCCAGCATTCTGGGAGGCTGAGGTGGGTGGATCATCCAAGGTCAAGAGTTCAAGACCAGCCTGGACAACATGACAAAACCTTGTCTTTATTAAAAATACAAAAATTAGACTGGGCGCAGTAGCTCACAACTGTAATCCCCGTACTTTGGGAGGCTGAGATGGATCACCTGAGGTTGAGAGTTGGAGATCAGCCTGACCAACATGGAGAAACCCCATCTCTACCAAAAATACAAAATTAGCCAGGCATGGTGGTGCATTATTGTAATTCCAGCTACTCTGGAGGCTGAGGCATGAGAATCGCTTGGACCCTGGAGGCGGAGGTTATGGTGAGCCAAGGTCGTGCTATTAGACTCCAGCCTGGGCAAACAAGAGCAAAACTCCATCTCAAAAAGAAAAATGAGCTGGGAATGCTGGCACATGCCTGTGGTTCCAGCTACTAGGGAGGCCAAGGCAGGAGAATTGCTTGAACCTGGGAGGCAAAGGTTGTAGTGAGCTCTGATCACACCACTGCACTCCAGCCTGGGCGATGGAGTGAGACTCTATCTCAGAAAAAAAAAAAAAGAAAAAATATTTTAAGTCTTGGAAGTTCTTAGTAGCAACCAAAACAATAAAGAGATTACAGCCCATTGCAAAGAAGAGAGATAATAAAAAACTCAAAAAAGTACAGTAATCCAAGTGATCAATGTTGTTCTAATACTCTCGCAAAGCCAGATAAACTTTGCACTGAGTGTCTGTGACACATACTAACCCAACCGTTAACACACTTAAGAACACACGACCACCTCTAGAGTACCTGTCCACTGGAATGGCTTGTGAGTGTCAAAATGAGCAGCTGCTGCCCATTCTCACCTTCACTGGAGGGGTGGTTTCTGTAGGGTGTCTGTGTATCTGGCAGCCATTCTGGCTAGGCCTTTGCAGCCTGTTGTTCAGTTGGGGCTTCTTGACAGTGCCCCCATGATCATTTCTCCCAGAATCGACCTTCTCAGCAGTTGTTTTGCTTAAAAGCTGATTAAGACACATCAAAGAGGTTAATGCTCTTATCAAAGCACATAAATATCATCTAGGAGAGGTCCCCTTCTGAGCGCAGTTTTCTAATTTATCTAAGATGATAATCTTAAATAGTGTAATACTTCTCAATAAAACATACTGCGGAGCTGCTGGCATCTGGTAGGAACTGCCCAAACTCTGCCAATAAATCTTCCTGGTTTTTAAAGAGACGAGCCACCTGGGCATACACAGCCTGCTCCGCCAACGCTGAAGTGTAGTTTCCTCCAGCTGCCTTGGCATTTCTCTGCTCTTTCCAAGGAATTGCAAATGAAGAGAGATCATGTTAAAGGGCTACTGTTCTGAGTCATTCATCTCTGCACTTTGTGGAATCACTGGTTTTTTTTTTTTAGCTCTAAAAACTTTATTTTGAAATAATTACAGATAGAGAGAAATTTGCAAAGATAATACAAAGAGTTCCTTTATAGCTTTCTTCAAGTTTACCCAGCTGGTAACATCTTACATAATTATAGTGCAATATTAAAATGAAGAAATTGGCATTGACACAATGCTTGCCTATAGTTCTATATTCTATACATATATAATATGTATAGTTGATATTATCACACGTGTAGATTTTAATAACCAACATTGACTTAAAATACAAAACTATTCAATTACCACAAAGAACTCCTCCATGCTACCCCTTTACAGCCATACACGAGGCCAACAAACATATGAAAAAATGCACATCATCACTGGTCATCAGAGA
>NW_016108240.1:121838-144126 GCF_001604975.1 Cebus imitator | reverse complement strand
TTTACACTGTTGGTGGGAGTGTAAATTAGTTCAACCATTGTGGAAGACAGTGTGGCGATTCCTCAAGGACCTAGAAATAGAAATTCCATTTGACCCAGCAATCCCATTACTGGGTGTCTATCCAAAGGATTATAAATCGTTCTACTATAAGGACATGTGCACACAAATGTTCATTGCAGCACTGTTTACAATAGCAAAGACCTGGAACGAACCCAAATGCCCATTGATGATAGACTGGACAGGGAAAATGTGGCACATATATACCATGGAATCACTGTTATCTACTTAAGCTGCATGTAAGAAGAAAGTCTATATTCTTAGCACCCATTTTGAGTACAGACTTTCAAGTTAAAAAAAAAAGTGGAACATGGTGGATGACAATTCCTTTTGAAACTAGGGTAGTAAGACCGGGCATGGTGGCTCACGCCTGTAATTCCAGCACTTTGGGAGGCCGAGGCAGGTGGATCACAAGGTCAGATGTTTGAGACCAGCCTGACCAACATGGTGAAACCTCGTCTCTACAAAAAAAAAAAAAAAAAAAAAAAAAAACTAGGGCAGTAAATTTCTGGAGGGATGGAGTTTCACTCTTGTTGCCCAGGAAGGAGTAAACTTGCCTCAGACTCACAAAGTGCTGGGATTACAGGGGTGAGCCACCATGCCCAAACCAGGGCAGTAAATATTAATGCCCAGGGACCACTACCAACTGACAAAACCTTCAAGAAATCCATCCTCCTTCTGTAGATTAATTAGACTATACAAATCACAATCTAAAACAGGGCTTCATTTTGTGGGGTAGCGACTTTAAAAATCCTGACTGAAGTTGGGCACGGTGGTTCATGCCTGTAATCCCAGCATTTTGGGAGGCCAAGGTGGGAGGATCACCTGAGGTCAGGAGTTTGAGACCAACCTGTCCAACATGTTGAAATGCCATCTCCTTCCTAAAATATAAAAATCATTTGAACCCGGGAGGTAGAGGCTGTAGTGAGCCGCCATCGTGCCATTTCACTCGTCTAGAAAAAAAGAGTAAAACTCTCAAAAAAAAAAAAAAATCCTGACTGAATGTTGCAGGGTAATCAAGTCAGGCAAATAAAACTGGCTTTATAGGCTGAACACGGTGGTTCACGCCTGTAATCCTAGCACTTTAGGAGGTTGAGGACAAATCACAAGGTCAAGAGTTCAAGACCAGCCTGGCCAACATAGTGAAACTCTGTCTCTACTAAAAATACAAAAAATTTAGGTGGGCGTGGTGGCAGTTGCCTGTAATCCCACTTATTCGGGAGGCTGAGGATCAAAAACAAACAAAAAGCCCCAAAAACTGGCTTTATAAACATGCATGATAGTTTCCTACTGGTTAATTTCCAGTAAGAATAATGGACACAATACTTGTGACTTAAGTTTTTCTTGGACTAGATGCCCTAAGAGGGTAGCCTGGTTAAGACAGGCTGAATGGGCAGTCCTCTTACCTTCTATGTTTGCAAAATCTCCAGGAACGCTTTGTAGATGTCTGGTTGGCCATGGAAACTGTTCTTGATCTTATTAAAATAGTTGATGGCATGATTAAACTCCATAGGTTGATTGTTCTGCAAGGATGGGGCCATTCCCAATGAGATAGTCACTGGTGTGTGAGGCTGGACCAGTGGAGAATGTGGGGATTACTATGGTGGAAATGGGGGAGTCTGCTGACTGGCTGGAGTATGTGCTTGTAGTTTGGAAGGCTAAGAAGAAAAAAAGTCTTTATTCTCCTCAGGTGCATAGATGAGCTGAGATAGAGAAAGTTCAAACTAAAGAGAAACAAGGTATCAACTTATATCACTCAGGTCAGGTCATTTTAGTACAACATGAATCATACTGGGCAGCCGTGGGCGTTGTAGAGGGTTCAAACATGCTGATACAAATATCTCAGTCTCCTATTTTCTAAATAAAACCTTAAAAATGAAGCCATCTCCAATTATAAGGGAAGCTTTTTCATATGCAATGTTTAAGCTTAATAGCTCAACCACTACAAATAGAAAAAAATCTCATTCTACCTAGCCTTTTGGTGTCAAAAAGAGACAACACCTCAATTATTGTAGTAGCTCCACATAACAAAGTCTTCTATGCCAACTCTGTCCTGTATGACTGAAGTGATGGAATTGTCCTTTATTTGTACTGTCTTACATAGCCACTAGCCACATGTAGCTACTGAGCACTTGAAAGCTAGTGCACCTGAAAAGCTGAATTTATTTAAATAATCCTATGTGGCCAGTGGCTACTGTTCTCAGACAGTGTAGTTCTAGATGAAGAACACCCATCTTCATCATCATCATTGCTCATTAAATCTTCTGCTTAGCTCGATGTAATCTGGAAAATGAAATAACTTTCATAAAATGATAACCATGTGGGCAGTAGCACAATTTGACTATGGTAAGATGATGTTTGAGTCACCACCTGTTGGGATATTCATGGTTTTATAAGCAGAAACTGTAAAGAGAAAGGCCTTGAAAGTTGTTGCTGTGTTGATTTAAATAGATATCTAAATAAATGGTGTGTAAATGAGAACCATAAGCAACTACTGCATTTTCTCTGATGAATCTTTGTAATCTTGTGTCTCAGTATCTAAGTCTTACATAAAGGGGAAATGTCAAAGGAAGGTGCTTTCTAGGGATGCATTCACATTGATGCAATATTTCCCAAGTGCTCACCTTGCTGACTTTGGCAGGTGGGGGCTGAGGAGATGGCTGGGCAGGAGCTGGGGCTGATTGGGCTGAAGTCTGGGAAGACTGTTGGGGTGGTGGCTGAGGCTGGGGCTGGATGCCATGGGTAGAAATCAGATGAACCTGGCCAGGAGTTGTCACATTCACCATGTCATTGGTTTGCACCTCAATTTTGTAGTCGGGGCAAGAAGGTGTTGAATCTCATTATCAGTTCAGGGGGCCTTTGAGTAGCTAGGATACATGACTAATCACTCCTGAAGTGCAGATGCTGATAAAAAAACAAAAGGAAAAGTGGTGGAATGCAAGCTTGACAAACAGCCTGATGAGAGAAAGATTCATTTTTTGTTTGTTTTTTTGAGATGGAGTCTCACTCTATTGCCTAGGCTGGAGTGCAGTGGTATGATTTTGGCTCACCGCAACCTCTGCCTCTCGAGTTCAAGTGATCCTCCTGCCTCAGCTTTCTGAGTAGCTGGGATTACAGGCATGTGCCACCATACGTGGCTCATCTGGTATTTTTTGTAGAGATGGGGTTTCACCATGTTGTCCAGGCTGCTCTCAAACTCCTGACCTCAGGTGATGTGCCCATCTCAGCCTCCAAATGTGCTGAGATTATAGGTGTGAGCCACCTCGCTCCACCAAAATTTCACTTTCTACTAGGTTTTCTCTAACAGGAAAACAGATAAACAATCTATACATTATAAAATTAACACACAAGGAACTCTAAAATTCCAAAGCCATTTAGCTTTAGACTCCAAGATACCTGGCCACAATTTTTTTTAAAATTTGAGACAGAGTCTCATTCAGTCA
Organism: Cebus imitator; assembly: GCF_001604975.1. Lineage (NCBI taxonomy): Eukaryota > Metazoa > Chordata > Mammalia > Primates > Cebidae > Cebus > Cebus imitator. The sequence goes on along the minus strand of NW_016108240.1, from coordinate 140,626 downwards.
GCCAGGCTGGAGTGCAGTGGCACGATCTCAGCTCACTGCAGCCTCCACCTCCTGGGTTCAAGCAATTCTCCTGCCTCAGCCTCCCAAGTAGCTGAGATTACAGGCACCCACCACCACGCCTAGCTGATTTTTTTAATGGTCAAAATTTTGAACAGAATATACATTTATAGCAATAATCCTACCAACCAGCCACTCAGGCAATATATATAAAAAGCTACAAATCCCAAATAAGATCTAATCATTGCTATACCAATATACATCATTTCAGCATGCATAACATGGTTCAGATGAGTTACACTCTTACAACAGGGAACCATGCCCGAATATTAAGGTTATCTAAACCAATTTGAAAACCAAGTAGAGGCCAGGCAAGGTGGCTCACGCCTGTAATCCCAGCACTTTGGGAGGCCGAGACGGGCAGATCACGAGGTCAAAAGATTGAGACCATCCTGGCCAACACGGTGAAACCCTGTCTCTACTAAAAATATTAAAAAAATTAGCCAGGTGTGGTGGAACACACCTGTGGTCCCGGCTACTTGGGAGGCTGAGGTGTAAGAATCGCTTGAACACAGGTGGCGGAGGTTGCAGTGAGCAGAGATCATGCCACTGCACTCCAGCCTGGTGACAGAGCAAGATTCCATCTCAAAAAAAAAAAAACAAAACCAAGTAGCTTAAATCACTACCAGTGTTACTTCCCTGATTGAGACAAAGCACTGGACAAAATTTAGTTACGAAAAATTTACCCAATGGAGACAAAAAAAGTCTAATGGCAGTAATTTCCATCAATAAAGGAATGCACACAATAAATGCACGATTTCGAAAATTCAGCCCCCAAAACAAGCATCCTTTATCTTCCAGTAAATCAACTATATCCTCTTCCTTCCAAAATCAACATGCCAGTTATAAAGCTTGAGTACAATCACACATGTCTTTTACTTCTGAGATTTACATTTCTTCATGATGTCAAGGAAATCGTTGTAGACCTGAGGCTGACTACCAAACTGCAGTTTCACCTGGTCAAGATAGGACAGTGCGTCTTCCACCTGAAGCAGGGATAAATATCAAGGTTATAAAAAGAAAATAAGCTAACAATTATAAAAAAAAAAAACAAAAAACAAAAAACAAAAACAAATTATTTATGCCTAAATAAGCTTAACACAGTAAAGTAAAAATAGATATGTATTTATGCCTAAATAAGATTAGCACAGTATGTATACTTATATACATAAATATATATATATAAGTATACATACTGTGTTAAGCTTATTTAGGCATAAATACTTATATATAAATACATATATATTTATATACAAATATATACTTATGTATGTAAATATAAATACATATATATTTATATACAAATATATACTTATGTATGTAAATATACATAAAAACTTATATATTTTACATATATAAATATATATACTTATATACATCTATATAAGTATGCCTAAATAAGCTTATCACAGTAAATAAAGTAAAAATATATTACTTTATTATATAATTATATGTATAATTGTTAGCTTATTTTCTTTTTATATATTTTATATATTAATATATTACTTATGTATAAATATATATAAGTATTATGCCTAAATAAGCTTAACACAGTAAAGTAAAAAAATATATATTTATGCCTAAATAAGCTTAACAGAGTAATTATGTATACTTACGTATATTTATTTATATAAATATACATATAAATACTTACATATATATGTGTTTATGCCTAAATACTCAACACAGTAAGTAAAGTAAAAATATATTACTTTATTGTATAATTACATATATATAATTGTTAGCTTATTTTCTTTTTATATATTTTATATATTAATATATTATATATATAAGCATTTATGCCTAAATAAGCTTAACACAGTAAATAAAGTAAAAATATATTAAATGTATACTTAAAAGTTAGTATGGAAGTGAATAATAAATTCAACCTTAAAATAATAATCAACTTATCAAATCTGTAGCCTTGCCTTGGATAATTCTGAAGAGATTGATCACTGAAGAATAATGACATTGATGTATCATTTATTCATTAATTCATTTCTCAAGCATCTACTAATACAACATGTCAGGCCCAATGTGGCACCAAGGATTCAATGACAAATAATTTGTAGCCCCTCTCCTACAGACGTTTCTTCATATCTAGCTGGGAATCATAACATAGTGGGTAACCTGGTAATTACGCAGTGCCTGGAGATGATGTGGCAAGGATGCATCTTCCCCATGAGAAAAGTGAGGGTTTTTTAGGAGATAACATATAAACTGAGACATAAAGATGAGTACAACATAGCAAAGTAAAAATCAGTGAAGAAAATCAAAGAAAATAACACGGGCAAAAACCTAGACAGGATACCATATTGGATATTTGGAAATCTGAAAACAGTTTAGGTTGGCTGGAGGATCTGTAGTGAAAAGGAGTGCTGGAAGGAAAAGTAACAAGACATGAGACAGAAAAAAAGTAGAATCTAGATTCTGAAAGTCACAGTAAACCATTGTTTAAAAATTAGTTATAGGCTGAATGCAGTGGCTCATACCTGTAATCCTAGCACTCTGGGAGGCTGAGGAGGGTAGATAATCTTGAGCCCAGGAGTTTGAGAGCAGCCTGGCTAACATGGCAAAACCCTATCTCTACTAAAAAACAAGGTATATAAAAATTAAGCAGGCATAGTGGTGCACGCCTGTAACCCCAGCTATTGGGAAAGTGAGGCATAAGAATCACTTGAACCCAGGTGAGGGAGGTTGCAGGAGTTGAGATCATGCCACTGCACTCCAGCCTAGGTGACAGTGAGACTCTGTCTCAAAAAAAAATAGTAAAATAAAAATTAGTTATAGAATAACCCTATGCTTTAAAAACCCTGTGTGACACTTACATAATAAATAAGATGCCTACATATAAGACTAGTGAGGAAATTCTCCCACCACCTAAAGCATAGTCCAACTCTTATATAAACTCTCTATACATCCATGTATACAGTTCCAGAAAGCAAAACTTAAAAAAGACAACAACTTGGATGCAGTTATTTAGAAGCTACAGATTTAAGGAAGCACTTGGGGAGACCCTTAGACTCTGCTGATAAAGTTTCTTAGCTCACTTCAATAGGGATTTACTTTTAAGGCCCTGAAACTTCTGAAGTCTACAATCTTGTCAGAGAGAAAAACACAAGCAAATGTAAAGAGAACCTGATAAATATGTGCCAAATATCACTGTTGCTGACATTCAATACTAACAACATGCCTCAAATCACTCAACTCCCTTGTTACCACTTAATTTATGAAAAACAAACAAAATACAATGTTGAGGCTTGAAATAACGCATAAGTATTCTCACTGAACGTTTCTTTCTTTCTTTCTTTTTCTTTTCTTTTCTTTCTTTTTTTTTTTTTTTTTTGAGGGTTTCGCTCTTCTTGTCCAGACTTGAGTGCAGGGGTGCAATCTGGGCTCATGGCAACCTCTGCCTCCTGGTTCTAAATGATTCTCCTGCCTCACCCTCTTGAGTAGCTGGGATTATAGGCATGCACCACCATGCCTGGCTCATTTTGTATTTTTAGTAGATATGTGGTTTCACCATGTTGGTCAGGCTGGTCTTGAACTCCTGACCTCAGGTGATCCACCTGCCTCCACCTCCCAAAGTGCTGGGATTACAGGAGTCAGACACCACACCCAGCCAGAAGGTTTCCTTACTGTATAATATAAATGCTTTATTGAAGTTGATTCGAATGCTTGTAATGCATTTTAAGACATCCAAAAATGGCAGGCAATGTGGGAAAACTTAGTTAAATTATGTGGAGACACAAGAAGCATTTTACCTCTCCACATTAGAAAGGAAATTCAACAAGTTATTTTATGTAGGAATACAGTTAAGAGCTTGTGACTAAAAGAACACAGCAAGAAATCCTAACTCTATCCATGACTCACTCTACAGCCCCAAATCCAAAACTCTTCCTAGTTTCTGACATGTGCTGCATCCCGCGCAGCAGAAGGGTTCAAAGTCCCAAGAGAGAACAGTGGGGGATGACGAAAAACACAAAGATGGACATAGAAAAAAGTGGGTCCAGGTGGTCCGGGAAAGTGAAAGTATCAGTTTCTCCGTCCCCGACCTGCCTCAGAGTACTTTATATGTTCACAAAGTACATAGCAGAGGGAGGGTGTGGTTACCCAGAACAGCCTCATGCCTATAATCCCAGCACTTTGAGAGGCTGCGGTGGGTGGATCACCTGAGGTCAGGAGTTCGAGACCAGCCTGACGAATATGGTGAAACCCCATCTTTAAAAAAAAAAAATTCTCATACTTCAGTTAACATACCTTAGCTAAGAACTATCTTGCAGCAAGGTCAGTGAAAGCTGGTTATCTATCTCTAGGTGCGACTGCTCTTCTCCTAGACATGCACATTCTCCTATTATAGTTTCGCTTCTCTTGGCGTTTACCCAAAGTTCGCAGCAGCCTTGTTGCTCACCTCCCCAGAGAGGGTGGGCTACCCGGCTCTCTTCACTTGTTTCTTTGCCAGTTTCCGTAAAGCAAACAAAACATAATCCGTGTACTGACACCAAAGACTCCTGTGAGGAAGGTAAAAATGGATGTTGTGCTTTGATGGGGCTGGTTGAAAAAAGCCATAGAAATAAATACATTTTTGTTAGTTTAATACTAAGTTTATAAGCTATTTTGCAACATTAAAGTGTAACTACTGAATATATAGTGTTAATACAGAATTAAATCATATGCAACCAACTTAAAAAAATACACTTTCAGGACTTAGTAAAGTGCTAAGCCCACAGCAATAATACATTTTGGTACACAGCCATCACTTTACAAGACAGTGAAATTTTTAAGGAAAACATCAATATTGCTTATACACATTTTCCCAAAGACGGAATCCAGAGTGAAGCTTCAGGCCTAAAAAATCTGCACAGTATTTAAAGACTATGCATGGCCAGGCGTGCTGGCTCATGCTTGTAATCAAAGCACNACACATTTTCCCAAAGACAGAATCCAGAGTGAAGCTTCAGGCCTAAAAAATCTGCACAGTCTTTAAAGACTATGCATGGCCGGGCGCAGTGGCTCATGCCTGTAATTCAAGCACTTTGGAGGCCAAGGCGGGCGGATCACCTGAGGTCGGGAGTTCAAGACCAGCCTGACCAACATGGTGAGACTCAGTCTTAAAAATAAATAAATAATAAATAAATAAATAAAGACTATGCATTAGTTGATATTATGTAAGCCAATATAGGGAGTAAATTTTATAAAATTCCTCTGACTCACTTAGCTTTGCTGTACTTTATAATATTTATGTAGCATTTAATGTCCTTAGACCAATATTAAATAAGTTTCCAAGAATCCACACCAATGAGGGCAGGGATCAAGAAGAACTAAATAACTATCAGGGAAAATAGAAGACAGGTCTATTGCTGCATATGGCTGTGTCTTTCAAGGGTTTGTTGCTCATTGCTGCCTGCAAACTTAAATAGGCCGCTATAACCAAATGATGATTTAATATCTCTTCAGAGTTTCTCCATTTATTATTTCCTGAACTCAATTTTATATAAATGTAAAATTAGAAGAATTGAAACCTGAACACTTGAGGCAACAATCACACATTTTGAAAAGTAATATTCAAGTGGTCAGAGACACAAGGTTAGCTGGCAACACAAGCTTCACCTCTCCACAGACACCTCATGAGTTTGAAAGCACTGGAAACCTACCACACATACTCAGCAGAAAAAAATGAAAACACTGATAATTCATTCACAGTTACAGTTTTCCCTAAACTTTATAAAGATTGCCCCCAAAAGGAGCATGTGTTTTACTAAGGATTTTGTGAATCAGTTCAGCTATTCATAAACAGGAACAAAAAGATGAAGGTAATAAAAACATTACAGACATGAGCTGGGCATAGTGGCTCGCACCTGTAATCCTAACACTTTGGAAGGTCGAGGTGGGAGGATCACTTGAGGCCAGGAGTTTGAGACCAGCCTGGGCAGCACAGTGAGACCCCATCTCTAAAAACTAAAAAAACAAAAAACAAAAAAATTAAAAAGAATTTAAGAAGAGTGAACTGTAAGACATATTACTGGGCCAATTTACTGTATAAACCTGTAGCCAGTCATATGTGTACTGAATAGAGAGTTCAAAAGGAAGCAGCTAAGAAATGGATTTTAAGGTTTACTTTGTATGAAAGGGTCCCTCAGTCCTGATAACATTTGAGTGGCATGCATTCCTACAGTCCACAAACATTTGAATATATTCTTCTCTGGAAATATACACTGGTGCCAAGATGGAAAACATCAGCAAATTTCACAAAAACATAGTAAAACTTGTGATTTGACCCCTAGTATCTCAGGTTTAAAGTTGTACCACTGTGACCGACAAGCTGAAGCCAATATTTCCTGCTAAAGATAAACTTTTTGACCCAAGAAAAGGAGCTGAATACCACCTTCGGCCTCTGAAACTGCTGCTGTCTTGGCACTAATGAAACTGGTGGGGCTGGATGAGCATGAGTCTGGACCACCTGGCCTCCGTGGGGCTGCCCAGCAGCTATTGGGTGATGATGGCTGCTATGAACTGCTGCTATGGTGTGCCCATGACTGCTGGAGCTCTGTGGCACGGCTGAAACCTGGAGTGAACAAGATACAGACAGGAAACTTCAAGGCTTGTACTTTCTTCCCTAAACGTGTCTGGATAACTAACACAAATGTGCAAACATGGAGGGGCCTGCTTCCCCTTCCACCCCAAGGCCGGGGATGGGCTCCAGCGGTCCTTCTTCAATGGGCGGGGTTGAGTTGGGGAAGCTCCCCACCGATAGGGGCTGGAGAAGGCGAGCTAGGGGGAGGGGCGGGAAGTCAGTAGGCAGGCTCGGTGATTGGTTGAGTCTTTGATGGATGGGTATTGCGTCCAGTGTTGTCTCATCGTGTTTCTTAATTTCTTTGATACATGGTTAAAATATGCTTCCCTCTGGGTAGATAGTATTGTCTAGTGGACTAGGCATAGGCTGTGAAGTCAGGCAGACTTGGTTAAGATTCAAACACAATTGTTACCATACCAATAATTGACTTTCTAAGCTTCAGTTTCCTCACCTTTATACTAGGGGTTAAGATGAAGTCAATCATCATATGTAAACACTACCTGATGCTGCATGTTGTTACTGTTCATGCCTGTGATCCACACCTCTCTTGTGTATAACATGAATAATAAGCACCGTAGATATGGTTTGTTGCAAAATTGTTTGCTTCATGGCTTTGTGTTCTGAGTCTACAGCTAGATTTCATGTATTCTTTGTCAGGAATTCTGTGTTACATTTCTTGGTCATTCGCAGTCTTCCTTTCATAGTCCCCAACCTTAATCTTGCCTGTATGCCTGTCTTCACACTGCTCTCTGTATGCTAGTTGTGTTCCAAATGTTGATGACAGGCTGTTCTTTTCTGATTTCAAAATGCAGATTTCCTGATGTAAATATTGAAGAAATCACATGGAATCAAGTTTTAGTAGTTCAATAAATAAGCTATGTTGAGTTAAACACATTTTGAAATATTTATTTAATCCCAAGTAGAATCACTATTTTTTTTTTGAGATGGAGTTTCACTCTTGTTACCCAGGCTGGAGTGCAATGGTGAGATCTCACCGCAACCTCCACCTCCCGGGTTCAGGCAATTCTTCTGCCTCAGCATCCCGAGTAGCTGTGATAACAGGCACGTGCTACCATGCCCAGCTAATGTTTTGTATTTTTAGTAGAGACGGGGTTTCACCATGTTGACCAGGATGGTCTCGATCTCTTGACCTCGTGATCCACCCGCCTCGGCCTCCCAAAGTGCTGGGATTACAGGCTTGAGCCACCGCACCCGGCAAATCACTATTTTAAATCAATGTTTAAAAGGCATAATAGTATTTTCATGTAAAATACATTTTTTCTTTGATAATCAGTATAATTGTGTCAATGCATGCACAAAATCAGAGTCTGCTAAGAATTATCAGTAGACAGTTTTCACTTAATACTACTTTTTAATGTAAAATCAGTTACCATGGCCTTTTTCTTGGAGCTCAGATACAGCTTTGATTATAGTTATGGACAACGCCCTGTGGTTCTGTTAGCTTTCACACTGCGATGCTAAGAGCAGATGGAAGAAGGTGCCATAATATTACAATGAAGTCTTCAAATGAGTGTGAAGAATCAACCTCCTAAAATTTCCTAGATTTCTGCTTCTTATGGCTGCACCTGTGTGGTAGTTAACATTCCTTGTTTGGAGGCACTTCAAGTCTCTTCCATAGCACCCTGTTTGGGATCCTGCCCATGAAACTCAGATGGACAGGAAGGCTGCTCATAAAACTTGGAATAGAAAAGAAAAGAGGCCTATGGGTTTGAGTCAAGGCTACAGATACTCTCTTTGTGTTTCATACCAGGGATAAGGAGCCAAAATATATTGGGGAGGAAAGCCAGGAGTACAAGATATATGCTCAAAAATCACTTATTAGACTATAAGGATCTGAATGAATAAATCAAGCCTCCACTAGGTGCCAGACATGACTACATATTCTTGTAACTGTAACTCTCCTATTTGATAGATATCTAGACACCTTTGTGTAACTAATGCAGCCTTCAAGTAACTCAGATTCTAAATTTTATTTTGGTTCATTGTTCAAATAAAGCAGGTACATTGCAGGGGAAATTTTCAACTTTTACTTTCTTCTATTGATATTCCATAGATTTGAAAGAATATTTTAAAATGGCATGTTAAATATTCTTCATAAAAGTTAGTAAGTACAAGTTAAGAGTAGCACTTTTGTTTTTCTAGAAATGCATGCTTTTCATGGTACTCTTCCACTCCAAGCAGGGTCCTTGTGTAAGCTTGTACAGATTTTGCATCACACGACTCCTGGTGGGGGGACACTCTCATTACGAAAGTGAATGTCAATCCCTAGAATTGTGCAGTGCATTACCTGTACAAGTATACCTAGGGTCCAGCATATGTGTGACCTATTCTCCCAAGCCATATTTAAAAGTTTTTGAAACGTGGGTATAGTCATCATATACATGAAATTTTAAAAATTATTCAGCACTAAGCCAGAGTGATATGTGCAGTTGCTATTAGAGGAAGCTCTAAGAGATCAGCCATGCCCAATATTTCACTATCTCATCCCTGGTTGACTACATTAGGTGACCTTAGACCTTTTAGTGGGAAATAGTTTGTGGCTTGACTTTTTCCCTTCTGTGCTGCTGTCTTACATTAACCAATTTCAGTTCCACCTGAAGACCCTGTTTCTGGGTGACTATTTTAAATTGTGATTCTGTAGAGCAGTATATCTGCAATTAAGAAATATCAGAAAATGCAAAAATATCAGAAATATGTGAAAAATACAAATTACTAGTGCCTATTTCATGTTTGTAGAATCAGAAGTTCAAAGGTGGGGCCTGGGATTTTTAAAAACCTGCTCTGGGGTATCATATTTCTTATGATGTGACATTGCTCTAGCAGAGCATCTCCCACACAGCTTCGTCACTACCAAAGCCTGTAACTAAAGCCAAGCTGGTAGATTGGGGGCATCCCAGGAACTTCTTACAGGGTCATTAAATCTGCACATGTAGTGAAACTCCTTAGGGTGGTTTTTGTAAGTTACTCTATTGTGTAGTGTTCTTAAGTTTATTTTATTTGAGTTAGAGCTGTTCCAAAACACAGAGCCATATTCCAGCTAACACAGAGGTTACTGATTGGGGACTATCCAGTCATTTAAGACAAGAGGGCATGCTTTTCTTCCATGAAGCCAGAAGGAAGTTACATGCATGATTAAGAAAACTCTTTGGAGTTCTGTCTCCCTGCTCAGGCTGCAGCATACTTGCCTGCACACCATTTTGTGGAAGCCCATGCACGACTATGTCCATGTTAGCGATGATGAAAACTGGCAGTCAGTGAAGTTCAATCTTCTAGAGGCACACAATCAGCAACTGGCATGGCCAGAATGCATTTCTAGTTTCCTGGGATTCCAGCTTAATAATGTTTTGTTTTTCCTCAACACTATAGCCCCTCTATATATAGCATATGTGGTGAGGAGGTTGGGGAGAGGGCATATGTGATTTGATATGTTGGTTGCTCTGTGGTCATGAGCAGAATAGATGCTCTGGGCTGAGCCTGAGCGTGTGGACTGCGGCAATGTGTGCACAAGTTGTGCTGACTTATGCGGTAATAAAGAGTGATCATTGCCTGAAGTTGCTTTTTATTGTCATTATCTCATCCGGGGGACCATTTTGCTTTGTGGCAAAAATGAAGAAACTCCAAACCAAGAGATGCCAGCTTTGGTTTGGACTTCTCAGCCTTTCTTTTCTGCTGGCCTCTGTTTTGGTCCCAGCACTTGGGATGATGAATGTCCTCTCCACATAGGGGGGAAGGGCCTTGCCCTGAAAGGTGTGCTGGTTACCAGCCTTGATCTTTAGGAAGGTGGATCCTGTGCATTTTGGTAGTTGACTCTGTCTCTAAATCATTGAGAAACAAATGTGTAGGGAATGCCTATGGAGGAGTGTTATCTGGATCTTGAAAGACTTGTCATCCTTGGGTTTTAGCAAAAGACTTGAGGTATTATTTCATCTCAGGGATGAGAACTACGTTTTTCAGGTGGCTTCTTAGTTATTCTAAATAAATAATTGGCTTTGGCATTGGTTTGGGTTATACTTGTACCTTGTCTATAATTGTAGGCCCTGTGTAGAAAAATTTCAGAGCAAAGTTCTGGTCAGATAAAATAATGTTCCAAGACAGCTGTCTTCACATTGGTGTTCATACAAACACTGGGGCACATGAAGACATCACACTCTTAATTTATATATGCTTTTTCCTAAAATTGATGTGTTCCCCCCTCCATGATTGCCTTTCCCTGGCATTACCCTGTTATTAAGATATTTTTATAGAGATGTGGTCTCACTGTATTGATCAGGCTGTTCTCAAACTCTTCAACTCAAGTGATCCTCCCATCTCAGCCTCCTAAAGTGCTAGAATTACACACATGAGCCACCGCACCTGGCCAGGGTTACCCTATTATTTATATCCAACTGCATTGCTTTTTTGCTTTTGTGAGTGAATGAGGGCACTGTTAATAATTATGCTAGGGCATCAGGTGTGAATCAAGATTACTTTGGACAAAATATCATTGTATGGTCACCTTACCCTTTCCTATTTTACAAGAGGAAGGCAAACATCCTCCCCTTCCTAAATCTTGCTATACTGAATGACCCTAGGCTGAGTAAACTTCCAGATGCCAAACAAAGAGACAGTTGAGGATGCAAGCCTCCTTAAGGAATAGCTAGTAAGAACAAAACAAAGATTTCAATAGAGAATAGCGCAGGGACTGCACCTCATGTCAACCATGAAATAAACTCCTGGTAATGCCCTGTCGCTTCTCCCTCTCCCTCCCTATCTTGTGATTGAAATTCAGAGGTGAGATGGTTGTCACAGGGATGTGTATTAATATATTTACATAAAACAAAAAATGAAAGCAGACTTTTTGGGGTGGAACACAAATCTGATTTGTCTGATGAGCTTGACAAGGAGGATCAGTGTTACAAATAGGGTTATGTGACAGATATTATACTTTCCTTAAATCATATGAGTGTAATCTTCAGCTCTAGGATTTTGAAAAAACTATATATATTTTTTTGAAAAAAAATATTTTTAAGCCCACATACATTTTAAATTACACCTGTAGCAACTATTAAACATATTACTATTGAAAAATAAACATACATAAGTGATACATAACTTTTTACCATTCTTTTAGCAATTTTTTCTATAATTTTAACTTTGAATTTAGATTCAGGGGACACACGTTCAAGTTTGTTACCTGGATATATTGTGTGATGCTGAGGTTTGGGATATGAATATCCCATCACCCAGATAGTCAGCATAGTACCCAAAGTTAGCTTTCCAACCATTGCCTCCTTTTCTTCCTTGCCTCTCTACTAGTTCCCATCTTTATGGGAACTATTGTTGACATCTGTATATCTATGTGTGCCCAGTGTTAGTTCCCAATTCTAAGTGAGAACTTGCAGTATTTGCTTTTCTGTTCCTGTGTTAATTTGGTTAGGATTTTGGCTTCCAGCTGCAACCACATTGCTGCAAAAGATGTGATTTTGTCCTTTTTTTATGGACATGCCCATGGTACATATGTGCCACATTTTCTTTATTGAATCCACCATTGATGGGCACTTTGTTGATTCCATGTCTTTGCTATGATGAGCAGTGCTGTGATGAACATGCAAATGCATGTGTCTTTCTGGAAAATGTTATTTTATTTTGAACATATACTCAGTAAATGAGATTTAGCAAAGATGTTTGAAGACAATTTGAAGCACGTGCATTGAAGCAGTTGTGATGTTTTATGTCCTTGCCTCCAGCCTCAGAGTCACTGTCACAATTTCTACAGCTCCCATACATTTTCAAAGCCCATCTGCCTACACACACATAGACGCACACACACACACGTGCACACACACACACATGGAACCACCATGAATGCAGTAACTCCTCAAATGGGTGAATTTTTTGCTGGAAAATGATCCTGAAAGGAAGCCTCTGTCATCTTGTCCAGTCAGGCAACCAAAATTTCCTGGCCTGGACACTTTATATGTGACTGAGTCTGTCAGAGTATGAGTCCACTGATCTCTGGGGAACTTGTCAAGACAATTTATTCCAAAGCATATCCACTTTTTTGACCATTTGGAAGCCATGAAGTGAATCTCTGTTCATGGGTTACTAGAATTTATACTCAGGCCACGGTTGTCAATCTAAGTAGATCTTTATTTATTAGATTGGCAAAATTTTTCCCTGTTCCTAGAAGATAGTCATTTTGTCTTATTTTGTTCTTTAGTGAATCTTGATACAGTGAAAGAGATGGAACCAAAAGGGAGATGCTTGAAAAATTTCTTGAGGAAATTAGACATCAGTCTTACTGGTCCATGCCTAGGGTGTGAGGCAGTTATGGGAGAAGGGGTCCTGAAAGGGAAGTAAAATCATGTTTATACAGGAAAGAAAATGATGTTGGAATGACTCTTTTATCTTATTTGTAAAGCTTTAACCTTAACTTGCTAAAATAAGACTCATGAGTTTCAGTTCTGAAGGCAGGAAGGCAGGGGATACAACAGAATAGATTGAGGAAAGGGCTTGCTGCTTAGAAACAGGGGAGAGTAAGGAGGGCCATATGGGACTGCTTCATATGGCAGCTTGCTCACCTGTGCAAAGGGCAACATGAATGGTGGAATTATACAATGTGGACGCAGACTCATTGGTGGGTAGATACTTCTAATTCTTAATTGAGGTCTCTGGATTGTTCTGAAAAAATCAATTCTTTCCGAATAGGTCTGCTGCTGCACTGATACACCTGTGGCATTTGATTGGAAGATTTACAATAAGTGGCCTATGTTTTTGCAGATTCTTAGTTACAATATGGCACCCTGCCATATTTTATTCTGTTTGACTTTGATAAGAGTGACCTGCCACACATGGAAACAGTGTTTGCTGAGGAATTCAACAACCAGGCACTCTTGCAAGGCTGGAAGGTTTATAAAAAGCATGTTTCAGGGTTGTGCTGTGCTTCTTCTGTAAACTACTCATATTGGTAAGTTAGCCTGCGAAATAGTTGCCTAACTAAAGAATGTCTCTACAGCCAAGATGAAAACAATTAAGTGAGTAATATACACATTTATTTTTTAACATTTGACAGAGCTCATTATGCCAACACTGCTACTGTAGGTAACCCAAAACCAAAGAAAAGCTAACACAGAATTCTAGTATCAAAAAGCTGACATAAAGGGCACCTGCCCTGACTGGCTGAAAATGCGGCTAGGGTCCCCACCCACTCCCTCCTACTCCACCCTCAGAAGCAGAACATGGTCTGAAAACCTTTGAGCCAGCCAGTCTCTAAAACCTCACTTAGCCCACTCTAAACCATGAGTTTATTCACCATGGTTTATTCACCTCAGCACTTGACACAAGCGACCAGTAGTTTTTTGCTGTGGGAGCTGTCCCATGGATTGTATTTCTACTAGATGCCAGCAGCAGCCCTCCTCCCACCACAGCTGTCACCATCAAAAATGTGCCTTAGGAAGGTGGAGGTAAGAATACTGGCCTAAGCCACCTTTTTCACGATCCTGAACCTGAGAATTTGGTTGCTATTTGGTGCTAAGGAATGTGCTCAGAGATCTTTCTTTAATAATGGCCCCACCATAGACCTTGACCAACCTTGGCTGCATTGGCAGGAGGCCTTGAGATGCCCCATTTCCTCTTCATGAAAATGTACTGTGTTCCTAGACAAGGGATGAAGCAGCTCACCATTGCACTCCCACTGCTGACTGCAAAATCTACTCAATGCATAAGGCCTCCACAATGCATAAGGAGCATGGCAAATAGGATTCTCGGACTGGTTTGAAAAAGGTGGGAAAGAAAACAGAGTCAGAAAAACTGGGCCAGATTCCTGGATTCTAATCCACACCCAGAACCAGTCCCCTCAGGTCCTGACTGTGCTGTGTCTGGCAGGGTCCAAGATAAGTGACACTGGTCCCTGCCCTCAGGAAGGTCCCCATGGACCAGGGGAACTTACCTGTCATATGAAATATAGTATTCTCATGGTGGATGTGAAAAGAATGCAGTCTGAGCATCATAAAATGTAAATCCCACTGACAAAGGAACATTTTTAGCAGGGGACATTTATCCTGCCATGTAAGGTGAGCATGAGAATGAGCAAAGTGCACCTCGCTTGATTTCCACCGAGAAGACATGGCACCATATCAAAAGACACAGCACCATATCAAAAGACACCAACTGCTAAGATAACAGGAAAAGGAACAGGGAAGTCCTGAAGTGCTGTCTTCCTCTCAGCCCCCTAGTCCAGAAAGGTCTCCACTAAGGTTCAAAGATGACTGAGATGTTTTATCAGCCTTTGTCAATAGAATGGTTGTCTTGGACCAGTTTCTGTGCCACAAAATGAACTCACGTCTGAGGAATCCCACATTTTGGTTTTAACCTAGGGTCCCTGTACCATTAGGGATCCCAGCTGGCTCACAAAAGCCTGCTGGTATGACCTCACCCCCTTAACCAGGAACGAAAGTCACCTTAGTTGGTGCATTGTTCACTAGTGGCCCTGAAAAGGAAAATATCATGTTCCCTAGAAGGGAAAATGCAGCTGTCTGTGGATGGGAGTGCCTGGAAAGCAGTTGGAGGGCATGGGCGAAACACACCTCCATGGGGATGGCCATGATTTCCTTTAAAAAGTTACGTTTCAAAGACATCACAGTGTCTGTCAAGGGTGTGTACTGTCAGATAATCTTTAGGTGCCCCTTTGTGTATTTTGAATGAAAGCCAGTTTGAAAACCAAAGGGCAGAAGTTGCTAGGTACCTATTTTAGAATGTAGATTTTCCTAGAAGGGCTTACACACTGTGTGGGAAGCTGCCAAATCAGTCCTAGGAACTACTCACTCTTGGAAAAATGGAAAACTTTCATGGCAAAATTGCGATCCCCATGAGGTACCTGCTGCACAGGTGATGAACACAAAAATACTTTTGGAGAAATAAGGGGCAAGTTTTTCATTCCTTTTCTCCAGTAAATCCTGTTAGTCAGTGATTCTTAAGGCCCAGCGAAGCCAGGGAGTATGAGTACCAGCTCAGAAAATAGGAAAATGGAACATGTGATGACTTCTTGTTGGGCAGGAAGAGGGCATGGGAGCACAGGGACTGTGGGAAAAAGATGAGATGGAGGCCAGACACGCTAGTGGGGGATGATGACTAAGACACCTGGCTCAGGAATCTCAGAGGGATCAGGAAAGAGAGAGGGGCAGGTGGACAGCAGCTGGCATGCCTTGGCTTAGCTTGCATTTGGGATTGGGAACATTAGCTCCCCGGGGCTGAGTGATCACCACTGCTTTCTGTGGAGTCTCAGTTTCCCCTTCCAGGCATGGGGTACTGCACTTCCATGTCCCCTTGTGGCTGGGTGGGGCCATGGACAGGCTCTGACCAACAAGCCTGGGGTGAAAGCAGACACTGCTGAGCCTAAACTGCTGTGACAAAGGCAAGCAGCTCTCTCCTTTTCCCTTCCACAGGGGGACCCAGAGTTCCCCACAGGCCATCGAAAGGAGCAGGGAAGTGAGTTTCAGGCTGCATTTAAACAGATGAGAAACTTACAAGAGAAATTAAACCTGACTGCTCAGGTCTCGTTCCTGGGAACAGGGCCTGACCAAGAAAACACCAATGAGGCAGGCCCCTCACAGTTTCAGGAGCAGGAACTCTCTCACGTTCAGGGCTAAAGCCAGACAAACTGCCCTCTAGAAGACAGTAGTGAGCTGACAACCCACACAAGAGGTGACTGACAGCAGAAGGTCTCCTCCCATCGTTCAGGTCCTCTGGGGCAGGAAATTTTTCTGTATGTCCAGATACCACCTGGAAACAAGCAGGAAAAACACAAGACAGAGGAGCATTCCTGGAAGATGCTCGCCCATTCAAAGGAGGGCACTGAATTGGCAGAGAACAGGACAGCCTTACTCTGAGAGTGAGTCTGTAAGCTGGTGAATTTGGTAGATTAAACTCACTGATGACACTGCCTCCCTGAAGGCTGCTGACAACAATGAAAACATCTACTTGATTCTGGTTTGTCTCATCCTGTAACTTGGGCTCTAGAGAGGGGTCTGGACACTCCAAAGCTGGAAAGGGGACGTGGAGAATCAGAAGATAGGAGTGTTTCCCTTCCATATGACCACTCTACAGCAGTGTCTGCATGAACCTTGTTATTTCAGAGCTTCTCTTTTCACCTGCAACATACCGTATGTCAGACAAGCTTTGATTTAATCAAGCTACACGGCCACCAAAACAATGCCTGTGTGTTAGAACACGGGCATATTTTACATGGAGGCCATCACATTTGGCCTGTTCTCAGCACAGAACACCCACAATGCATCTGCAGGGTTGTTTTAAAAATCAGAAAGAAAAAATGGTGGCTTAAAAATAGAATATCTGTTGGCCCTTTAGATCTAAAAATTTTAGGAAAGACAAGTTAACATAATTCAGGATCTGCTGTGCAGAAGCAAAAATACCTCCAGATGTCATGCACCTTTATAAAAATAAGGTTTGCAGGCTCCTTTATTGTGATTTGAATTTTATGGTCTAGTGTCTGGGAGCACAGGCCAACTCCATTTGGCTCCTTCCTGGCCTGTGAACATAAGTGGGAAATATACAAAAACTATGATTTTATAAATAAAATGGGGAAACTATTTAGTATTATTTTAAGATTTCATCAGGTGAAGTGGTTGTCAAAAGAATTGGGGGTACTATTGAAAAGAAAAATAGAAAATGGCAGACCAAAATATAACAAATGTCCACTGCCAAAAGTAATGTTTTCCTGTCAATTTTTAAGCATGTGAGTATGGTTTCAATGTATTAGTAAAAGTATGTGTTGGTGTATACATATACATATAAGAATCTAATATATTCTATATACATATATACACATACTATATGTATTTATAGATATAGATATCCACATATGTAATATCTGTATTTTGAAGTATATGAAATAAAGCTATAAGAACTTTACAAAAAAAAAGATTTTCATCAGATATTTTTAATTTATTCTGATTTATATCAGGAATTGACATTTTAAATATTTTATTTTTCAAATTTTTAGAACATGTGTTTGATTAAAATTCAGTGACTTTTACATCACATGCTATTTGAGATATCATAGATTTCAAATAGTCAGAAGTCCTATGTTATAAGAAAGCATTTAGTATCTTATTGTCAGATCTAAGCATTTTTCCACAATCTAATAATTTTTCTTGCAGAAACATAGAGTGTAAATGTACACTACTTCCTAAAGTGAAAAATAGATATGTTAATGCTGAGAATAGTTTCTAAAATGCTCAGCCATTAACTGTATTGAAAGCATTGAGCAGATTATTTCCTGCTTCCACCAAGAAATGAACCAAGTCTATGTTTTGAGGAAGCATGCTCAGTGGCTTAATGTTGAGATGGTTGAGAATTTCAAGGAGAATAGAAAAAATCCTGTCTCTTCTGTCTGCATCTACTTTCTATTGTACGGTAAATGATATCCTACTCTGAAATGTTACTTTTGATCAAGTTAAATTCAAAGCAATTTCACTTCCATCACTGTCTCTGATGGCGTTACCCCACTAGGTAGGCACTTTCACTTTTCAGCATCTGAGTTATGAATGGAGTGGACCCTGCATCTGGAAATGGGAGGCTTAATACAGGCATTTTTGGGGAACAGGAAAAAATACAAAATGTTTATGTTTCTTCCTAGTCAAGTGCCAAGAGCTTGCATCTCACCAAGACCATGCATCTCCGCCCCAAGCCTGCACTTGCAGATCACGTGACTAAAGAGTATGAATTGAGAGTTGGAAAACAGCATCATCTGAAGTGCTGCAGAGCCAGCTGGATCAATGGTCACCTAAAATAGCAATAGTTACTAAAACAAAAGACTATTTGCACAACAAAAATGTAAAATAAGGGCTGGGCCTGGTGGCTCATGCCTGTAATCCCAGCATTTTGGGAGGCCAAGGCAGGTGAATCACAAGGTCAGGAGTTTGTGGCCAGCCTGGCCAGCATGGTGAAACCCCATCTCTACTAGAAATACAAAAAATTAGCTAGGTGTGGTGGCTGGCTCCTGTAATCCCAGATACTCAGGAGGCTGTCAGGAGAATCACTTGTACCCAGGAAGCAGAGGTTGCAATGAGCCAATGAGCCGGGATCACACCACTGCAACTCCAGCCTGGGTGACAGTGCCAGACTCTGTCTCCAAAAA
>NW_016108240.1:120209-121828 GCF_001604975.1 Cebus imitator | reverse complement strand
AAAAGTTTATGGCTAACTGAACAATGTTTTTACTTTTATTTTCATATTTACTTTTACTTTTTTATCTTTTAAAAACTCATTTTACTGTACTTACATTACATTGTTTCTTTAAAAATTTTTGCTTCCTAACATGTACCAATTTTTCAAAATCATATGCTCAGGAACTCTGAGACACTACCTTCTTAGAAATTTATGTTTCTTTATAGAATAAACTAGATATACCAGGAACATGTTATGTGTTCTTTAGAATCTAACCTCACATTTCAGGAAATCTAGAGGAAGTGTAAGAAGAGATTTCAAAAATAAACTCTGGGAACATTTAATCTACTGTTGAGTGATGATGCCAACAGATGGGTATCTCCACAGAGTAACCAGCGCTGTCACCGGGAGCTCATGAACAACAGTAAGAGAAAGTCTGCAGCAAGACCAGGAGTTGAGATGCTCAGAGCCCTTGGGGATGTGCTGCTCTGCCCTTGGACCCAGGAAATGCCTGAACCTGCCCAGACTTCATCACTCACTCCACTCCATACCCTTCATGGACTTTTAAAAACAATTTATTTAGGGCAGTTCCCACTTACCCATGGTTACACTTTCCATAGTTTTCATTAACTAAGGCACAGTACAGTCAGATATTTTGAAACAGTACACGTTTGAATTATAGTCTATTGTTATAATTTTTCTATTTTATTATTAGCTAGCATTGTTAACCTCTTACTGTGCCTAATTTATAAATTAAATTTTATTAAAGCATGTATGTATGTATAGGAATAAAACACAAGATATAGGGCTCTGGACTGTTCCTGGTTTCAGACATCCACTGGTGAGGACGGGGTCATGAAGTGTAACCCCTATAGATAAGGGAGTTCTATTGTATCACAAGTACTTTTCTAAGAAGTATTTTATAAATAACTTGTCACACACCAACAGAAAAATCAAATACATAAATAGAATGCATAAACAAAATACATACATTAAACAGAAAACATAAAATGTGAAATGCATTTTGGTTTTTAGACGGAGTCTTGCTGTGTCATCCAGGCTGGAGAGCAGTGGTGTGATCTTGGCAAGGCTGGTTTCAAACTCCTGATCTCAGGTGATCTGCTTGCCTTGGCCTCCCAAAGTGCTGGGATTACAGGCGTGAGCCACCATGCCTGGCCTGTGAAGTAAATTTTATGTAATGAATTAGTGTTTGCTGTGTGTTAAATCAGTGATGTGCTCTCGTTATAAATATAGTTTTTGTTTTTTAAGAAGTAAGTTCTCACTTTGTTGTCAGAATGGAATGTAGTGGCTCTTCACAGGTGAAATCATGGTGCACTGCAGACTAGAACTTCTAGGTTCTAACCATCCTCCTACCTCAGCTTCTCAAGTAGCTGCATGCCACCAACCATGCCTGGCTCATAGTGACATACTTTAAACCACAAAATACCTTATTTTTAAGTTATTTTGGCTTTGCAGAGGTCATAAAGTGGCTAAATTCACACATGTATGTAATCTAAAGTTATTTACAGGCTACTCATCAGCTTTCTGTGCCAAGTATAATGTGTAATCAGCTATTATATGTAAAATTCTGAGCAGAAGCTGTAATATTTGGAACAATTATAATTCTTTTTTTTTTTTTT
>NW_016108240.1:116953-118915 GCF_001604975.1 Cebus imitator | reverse complement strand
ACTATTCCTATCTCAGGCTGCTTTTAACATCTTCTATTTGATTCTGGTGGTGTGCACTTTCAGGATAGTGTTGTTGTGGGTGTTTTTTTTTTTTTTATTCATTCAAATGAATTTGAATGTCTTCTGAATGTAAAGGTTTGTGATTCTCTTCAATTCTAGGAAATTCCCATGATTTATCCCTAAATATTTTCTCTTCCCCCACTCTCTTCCAGAACTCAGATGAGATGTATAGAATCTGATCTCTCTCTTCACCTTGACCCTTAACTTCTTTCACATTTGCCATCTCTTTGTCTCTCTGTGGTGCATGCTGGTTATTCATTTCAGATCTTTCTTTTAATTTGCTGAGCCTCTCTTCACTTATGTCTAATCTGCTGTTTTGAAATCCACTCAATTATTTCTCTGTTTCTATTTTATTTCTAGAAACTATTGTATTTCAATTCTACTTGATCATTTTGATATAAAGAATAAGTCTCATTTCCCTCTCTCTCTTTCTATTATTTGTTTACACATATAAAACATGTTTTATGTTCTAAATCCATGTCCAGTATTTATATGTATTGTGAGTTTATTTGATAGTTCATTATTGCCACAGACCCCCATTCATGGTGGCTTGTTTCCTCTTTGTCTACAATTTTCCCTTGAACGCTTGCTGCTTGTAGTATGCACCACTCCAGATTCACTGAGACCAGACTCTCAGGACACATCCATCTTTTGTAGTCACTCTTGTGGCTGTCATTATTTGATAATTTTTTTTATGGAGTAAGATAAACATACTAAAGATTTTATAATTATTTTTCACTGATGTTATATTAACAAGAAGTTCTATTATCAAATAATTGCACTAATACCAGTGCTGAACATTAGATAGTAGTACAGTTACTTTAATTTTTTGTTCCTCCCATAAAAATTTCTCAACTATGTATTTGTCTTGCCACAAAGGAAGCTTAAAAGGATAAATCTATTGAGATAGATTTGAGAAGAGTAGTTGACTCCACCAAAATACATGTTTTTCTATTTCGAAGTCTGAGTTAAGGAAATGAAATGGCAGTGCTCACCTGGAAGAAGACACTAGCAAAACATATATCCAACAAAATATTTGTAACCAAAATATACAAAAAGCTCTTATTATTCAATAGTAAGAAGATAAATAACCCTAGTAAATAATGGACAATGGTTTAAATAGACACTGCACCAAAAAAGACATAGAGACAGAAGTAAGCAAAAGAAAACACACTACATCACTAGTTAGTAAGAAATAAAAAACCACAATGATATCACAAGACATATGTATCAGAATGGCTGAAATTAAAGACAGGCCATACCAAAGTTGGTCAGGATGTGGAGCCACTGAAACTCTCATGCACTGCTGCTGAAAATGAAAAATGATTCAGCCACTTTGGGAAACAACTTGGCAGTGTATTAAAAAGTTAAGCATGACTTAACATCTGTCCTAGGCATTCTAATACTAGGTATTTATCCAAGAGAAATGAAAGAATATGCCCACATAAAAAGGCTAGTTCATTACTGTTCATAGTCACATTTCTGATTTTATACTTGAGGTTCACAGGATCAGTAACAGTGGCTAAAATTCACTGAGATTTACTAAGTTCTAGGTATTATTTCCATATATAAATTCATTTAATATTCAATAACAACTCTCTGAGAAAGCAGTGAAGAAGAAAGGATATCTCTCTGACCAGCCAAATTCCCTTAAGTCAACCAGCAATCAATTACCATCAAGGCCAACTTCATCCTCCTTCAAGGGAGGGCTAAAGATACTTATGGAGGATCACTTTATATCTTTCAGGCAGGAGAAAAAAAATGGCTTCTTCCCTAGGGAGTGGAGTCTTGATCAATGGGGCCATAATTAATGATACATGTGTCCTTTTCATGACGGGTTTCATGGTGAATCGCAAGCTAGCCTACAGGCTGTACCTTCCCACTCTTTCCTGTTTCACTTTG
>NW_016108240.1:78282-111613 GCF_001604975.1 Cebus imitator | reverse complement strand
AAAAAAAAAAAAAAAACAAGGCAGGAATTTCTTTAGAGCTATGGAAAGAGCTGGCACTCATGGCATTACTGGAAAATGAATAAGCTCATTTAGCAATGAAGAGGATTGACATCACTTATCAGGTAATTACAAATAATCCACTTGCACTGAAATGACATAACTTCCAAAAAACAAAATCGCTGGGTAGGGACATACACCAAGCACAGCACTGAACATTTATTTAAATTAATGCTTATTATTTAATACTTAACAATGTAGCATAATGCTCAGTGCCTTTATTCTGCATGCATATATTTCTACACAAATAATTAAGGTTAATCATGTAATAAGGTTAGAATAATAACATACACTGCAAGTGTATCACTACAGTATCACACCATACAAGTTGTTTATGCTTGAAAAATATTATACTGTGGAATCATTTCTATTACAGGATTATACTAATTGACTTTCACCAAAGACGATATAAAGTACTGCTTTAGCACATTGGGGGATGGGATTTTACTATGTTGGTAAGGCTGGTCTTAAACTCTTGACCTCAGGTGATCCATCCCCCATCCCTTGGCTTCCCAAAGTGCTGGGATTACAGGCATGAGCCACCACATCTGGTCTCTTTATGGAATGTCTTATTTCTTATTCTTCACTTGCAACTTGTTATATATAAAATGATGTTCTTATGTCCTCACCTCAAGAAAACTTTATTAAGCTTAATGTGGACTAGCTTCAGAGTTAAAAACTCCTATGGGCACAATCTATGGGAGCCCTAGATTTCTGTGGAGTTTACCTCCAGAAGGCTGCCCAGTATCCCATGGTTAAGAACTGAGGAAATCCCCTTCCTGTTTGGTCAAGGGGATAGAAAAAATAACTATTGTGAAATACTCCGAGAAGAAAAGTAGCCATTTTGAAATAAGCAAAGAGCATCTCCTCAACAAAGGCCTTTACTACAAGCAAAAATACTTCCCCAGCGCCTTAGCCAAGTTGAGGGAATGAAAATTACCTAACTCTAGCCCTCTCTCACCATGCCATCTCATGTAAGGATAGAATTAAAAAGCTGAGAAGCACCTGTGAATGTCAGAGCCCAGAGGCTCAGGTCCACTAAACACTGAGATCTCACCAGAGCAGAGCAGAATGCATCTCCTCCTCCCATGATGCATCAACAGGGCTATGACACCGCAGTGTGGATTATAGCTGGAGGAACAGCAAGGCTCAGACTCCACATGAAGTAGTTTCTAGGGAGACCCAAAGACAGCAGAGGAGATAAAAGCAAAAACACTAGACGAAATTATATCCTGTGACACCTACAGCTAATGCAAACAGCAAACCCAGCCTGACTCCTAGCCAGATAAACACAAAAGCTCACAGTAAAAGTCAACCTAGCTCAGTTCCTTTTACCGTATATATTATGTCCAGATTTCAAAGAAAAATAACAAGGGATGCTAAAAGACAATTAAAAAGACGATTTAAAGATACAAAGGTGTCACTAAAAACAGATTCATATAACAAAAGTGTGAGAATTACCAGACCAGGAATTTAAAATAATTTTATTTCAAAAGTCTACTGGAAAAGTGAGCAAGATGTAACAATGTATAAGAAATGTAAGCAGAGGAGGGGGCTGAAGGAGCCCGTGGCGGCGGCAACTACAGCGAAATGGCGGAGACCGTGGCTGACACCTGGCGGCTGATCACCAAGCTGCAGAACCTGAATGACGCCTACGGGCCTCACAGCAACTTACGCGAGATCGATACGAGCAACCCTCAGACGGTGGGGGTCGGCCAGGGCCGCTTCACCACCTACGAAATCAGGGTCAAGACAAATCTTCCTATTTTCAAGCTGAAAGAATCTGCTGTTAGAAGAAGATACAGTGACCTTGAATGGCTGCGAAGTGAATTAGAAAGTGAGAGCAAGGTTGTAGTTCCCCCGCTCCCTGGGAAAGTGTTTTTGCATCAGCTTCCTTTTAGAGGCGATGGTGGAATATTTGATGACAATTTTAGTGAGGAAAGAAAACAAGGGCTGGAGCAATTTATAAACAAGGCTGCTGGTCATCCTCTGGCACAGAATGAACGTTGTCTTCACATGTTTTTACAAGATGAAATAATAAATAAAAGCTATACTCCATCTACAATAAGACATCCCTGACATTTGGCAAGAAGGGGCAAAAACGTGACTATTAATGATTAACATGCACCAGTGAAGAAGTTCTAACTTTTACCATGCTGCTCAGAAACTGGTATAACATGCCTTCAGTATGCTAACACTCATGCTCGGTTTTGTTTTGGCAGTTGACAAGAAGTTAATTTGCTTTAGCGAAAATCCGTCATTCAAGCCTTTCTATATGAATAGCTCTTTCTTGCTGTTTTAATGTGGGGCACACTATAGCCTCACAAACCCGTTATTCCAATGTCATCTGCAGTGTCCTAACTAAAGTTGCTGGCTTGGTCTTATTTGCACAGTTTTTGTGTCTTCTTTGCTTCTTGCATTTGATTAACCACAATATTTCTCTTTCCCCCTTTTAATGTGTCTGTGTCACTTGACCTAATTTATGTGTAGGAGCACCACACCATTGGTTTCTAATACTGCACACATAAGACACATATTTGTGTGCAGAAAGTATCTTCCTTTAGGCTTGTAATACCCTTCACATGGAAGATTAATGAGGGAAATCTTTATAATCTGTATAAAAACAAAATCAAATTTATATACTAAAATCATTTGTCCAAAAATTTAAGTTGTTTTCAAATAAAAATTAAAATGCATTTCTGATATGCACACAAAAAAAGAAATGTAAGCAGAAAGTTTGAGTTTCTAACAAAGAATCAAAAAGAAATGCTATGATTCAAAACATCATAACAGAAATGAAAAAAAATTTTTTTCTTTTTGAGATGGAGACTTGCTCTGTCACCCAGGCTGAAGTTCAGTGGCTTGATCTTGGCTCAATGCAACCTCTATCTCCTGGGTTCAAGTGATTCTTCTGCCTCGGCCTCTTGAGTAGCTGGGACTACAGCATGTGCCACCACACCCAGCTAATTTTTGTATTTTTAGTAAAGATGGGGTTTTGCTATGTTGGCCAGGCTGGTCTTGAAGTCCTGACCTCAGGTGATCCACCCACTTTGGCCTCCCAAAGTGCTGGGATTGCCGGTGTAAGCCACCATGCCTGGTCTAAGAATGTTTTTAATAAGTGCACCAGAAAACTGGACAGGGTGGAGAACAGAATCAATAACCTTGAAAGTAAGTCAACAGACCCTTCCCAAATTGAAAAGCAAACAGAAAAACATGGGGAAAAAAAAACCCAGAATATTTAGAAACTCTGTGACAATTGCAAAATGTGTAAATATTCAAGTTTGCAAGCATATAGTTTTTATAATATTCATTTATGATCCCTTTAATGCCCATGGCATTAGTAGCGATGACCTCTTTCATTTCCAAAGTTAGTAATTTTTGTCTTCCCTGTCTGTCTCTCTGTGTGTCTGGTTCTGTGTCTTTTTCTCTCTCATTCTCTCTTTTCCTCAGCTTTTTCCTCTTTCTCCCCCTCCTCCATCTTATTCTTATGCATTTAGATTAGATAGAATTAAGAATAATGAAGATTGTTATTAACCTTTGCTTATTCTTTCTCTAATGCTTTCCATTCTTTATGTAGATCTGAGTTTCCTACTTATCATTTTCCTTCTTCCTGAAAATCTTCTTTAAAATTTCTTGCAAGATAGGTCTACTCATGACACATTTTCTCAGTTTTTGTTTCCATGAGAGTCTTTATTTCTCTTTCACTTCTGAAGGATAACTTTACTGGGTTCAGCATTATCAGTTTATGGTTTTGTTTTTTCAGTACTTAAAATATATTATCTCTCTTCTTGATTGCATGGCTTCTGTTAAGAAATCCAGTGTTAAGTCTCATTTTTGTTCCTCTATAAATAAAATATTTTATTCCTCTGATTTTGAATATTTTCTCTGTCTTTGGTATTCTGCGGTTTGAACATGATTTGCCTATGTCTATGTAACAGTTTTTATTGTTCTGAACTTCCTGGATTTGGGGGTTGGTTTCTATAATTGTTAGAAAATTCTCAGTCAATATTGCTTAAAATATTTATGTTCTCCTTTTTATCTATTTTGTTTCTAGTATTTCCATTGTGCATGTTATACCTTTTGCAATTGTCTGGTAATTCTCACTTTTGCCATATGGGTCTGTTTTTAGTGCCACTTTGTCTCTTTAGATTGTCTTTTTACTTGTCTTCTATCATTCCTTGTTATTTTTCTTTGAAATCTAGGCATAATATATAGGTAAAAGGAACTGAACTAGATTGTATTGTACTGTATTGTATCTTTTTTTTTTTTTTTTTGAGATGGAGACTTGCTCTGTCACCCAGGCTGGAGTGCAGTGGTGCAATCTCTGCTTACTGCAACTTTCACCTCCCAGGTTCAAGCAATTCTCCTACCTCTGCCTCCTGAGTAACAGGTGCTACAGGCCCACCACCACACCCAGCTAATTTTTGTATTTTTTTAGTAGACATGGGGTTTCACCACGTTGACCAGGCTGGTCTTGAACTCCTAACCCAGCCTAAGCACTTAAACTAAATAGACACAAACTACCAAAACTCACTGTCTTAGGCTGGTGCGGTGGCTCACACCTATTATCCCAACATATTAGGAGGCCAAGGTGGCTGGATCACCTGAGGTCAGGAGTTTGAGACAAGCCTGGCCAACATGGTGAAACCCCATCTCTACTAAAAATAAAAGAATTAGCCAGGTGTGGTGGTACATGCCACCTTTTACACCTTTTTTATACGTAATGTCAGCTACTGAGGAGGCTGACGCAGGAGAATCACTTGAACCCAGTGGGTGGAGGGTGCAGTGAAGTAAGATTGGGCCACTGGGTGTCAGAGTAAGACTCTGTCTTAGTTTTTTTGGGTTGCTATACCAAATGCCATAACCTGGGTGACTCATATATTCAGCAATTTATTTCTCACAATTCTGGAGTGTGAGAAGTTAAAGATCAATTTTAGACACCAGCAGATTTGGTGTCTGATGAAGACCCATTTTCTAGTTCATAGGAGGCATCATCTCACGGTGTTTTCACATATCAGAAGGGGTGAGGGACCACACTAATCCCATTTATGAGAGCCTCATCCTTATGATCTAAGCACCTTCCAAAAGTCCCTCCAAATACTGTCACTTTGGGGATTAAACTTTAACACATAAATCTGGGGAGACACAAGCATTTAGTCTATAGCATTTAGACTAAATAGACAAAAAGAGAAATAGATAATTTGAATTGGTTTTTATCTACTGTAGAAATGTATAAATAATTAACAACTTTCGAAGACAGCAGCAGGACCAGATCATTACACTGGTGAATTCTAAAAAATATTTAACAAAGAAATGTTATCAATTATTTATAATTTCTTCCAGAAAATAGAAGGTAAGGAACATTTCCTGGGTATTATGGGGTCCTAATACCCAAACCAGGTGAAGGCATTGAAAGAATTAAAATGTTCAGATCAATATCTCTGATGAACACAGATGCCAAAATCCTCAGCAAAATATTAGAAAACTGAATTGAGCAATACATGGTATGAATTCTACATCAACACCAAGTGAAATTTTTTCCACGTATGCAAGACTGTTTCAACATTCAAAATAATAGTTAAGGTAATCCATCACAAAAACGGCTAAAGAAAAAAAAATGATTACATTAATAGATTTAGGAAATGTATTTTATAGAATTCAATGCCCATTCATGATTATGAACTCTCAGCACTTGGAATAGAAGGGAAATTCTTCAACTGAGTAAAGAACATGGAAAGAAAGACAGAAAGAAACAAAAAAGAAAGAAGAAAGAAAGAACAAATTAAACAGACAATATCATATATGATGTAAAAAACTGGTTATTTTACCCTTAAGATCAGGAGCAAGGCAAGGATGCTCCCTCTTACTGTTCCATTCAACATCATATTGAAATTCCAGCTAATACAATAAGTCAAGAAAAGGAAATAAAAGTTACACAGATTCAATAGAGAGAAATAAAATGCTCTTTGCTTATAAATAACTTGATTTTCTTTGCAGAAAATACCAAATAATCAACCAAAAAACCTCCTGGATTATAGCAAGGTTGCATGACATGAGGTTAATATACAAAGTTAATTGCTTTCTTATATACCAGCAATAAACAATTGAAATTAAAATTGAAAACACAATGTCATTTGGATTAACATCAAGAAAATAAAATATTTAGACATCATCTGTCAAAATACGGACAAGGCCTATATGAGGAAAACTACAAACACTGTTGAAAGGAATCAAACAAGATCTAACTAAATGAAAAGATGATCCATGTTCATAGATAAGAAGACTCAATGTTGTTAAGACGTCAATTTTCTCCAACTTGTTTTATCGATTCAATGCAATTCTAGTCAAAATGGGCAATTATATTTTGGAATTTGACAAACATTCTAACCTTTATACAGAAAGACAAGAAAACCCAGAATAGTCAACAATATTGGAGAAGAAGAAAGTTGGAAGACTTGCAAACTGATAAATGGAACAGACTAGAGATCCCAGAAATGAAAGCACACATGCACATACATAGTCAATCATTCTTTTTTTTTTTTTTTTTTTTTTTTCCCCCCGAGAAGGAGTTTCGCTCTTGTTACCCAGGCTGGAGTGCAATGGCGCGATCTCGGCTCACCGCAACCNGTCTCTACTAAAAATACAAAAAATTAGCTGGGCATGGTGGCACATGCCTGTAATCCCAGCTACTCAGGAGGCTGAGGCAGGATAATTGCCTGAACCCAGGAGGCGGAGGTTGCCGTGAGCCGAGATAGCGCCATTGCACTCCAGCCTAGGTAACGAGAGTGAAACTCCATCTCAAAAAAAAAAAAATAGATTTAGGAAATGTATTTTATAGAATTCAATGCCCATTCATGATTACGAACTCTCACCAAACTTGGAATAGAAGGGAAATTCCTCAACTGAGTAAAGAACACTGAAAGAAAGACAGCAAGAAACAAAAAAGAAAGAAGAAAGAAAGGACAAATTAAACAGACTAGCATATATGATGTAAAAAACTGGTTATTTTACCCTTAAGATCAGGAGCGAGGCAAGGATGCCCCCTCTTACTGTTCCATTCAACATCATATTGAAATCCCAGCTAATACAATAAGTCAAGAAAAGGAAATAAAAGTTATACAAATTGGATAGAAAGAAACAAAATGCTATTTGCTTATAGGTAACTTGATTTTCTTTGCAGAAAATATCAAATAATCAACCAAAAAAACTCCTGGATTATAGCAAGGTTGCATGACATGAGGTTAATATACAAAGTTAATTGCTTTCTTATATACCAGGAATAAACAATTGAAATTAAAATTAAAAACACAATGTCATTTGGATTAACATCAAGAAAATAAAATATTTAGACATAATCTGTCAAAATATGGACAAGGTCTATTTGAGGGAAACTACAAACACTGTTGAAAGGAATCAAAAGTTCTAACTAAATGAAAAAATGATCCATGTTCATAGATAAGAAGGCTCAATGTTGTTAAGATGTCAATTTTCTCCAACTTAATTTATCAATTCAATGCAATTCTAGTCAAAATGGGCAAGTTATTTTTTGGAAATTGACAAACATCCTAACCTTTATACAGAAAGACAAGAAAACCCAGAATAGTCAGCAATATTGGAGAAGAAAGTTGGAGGACTTGCAAACTGATAAGTTGAACAGACTAGAGACCCCAGAAATGAAAGCACACATGCACATGCATAGTCAATCATTCTTATACAAAAAGGTAAAGTCAGCTGAATGGAGAAAGGACAGCTTTTTCAAAAATAGTGATAAAACTGCTGTGTGTACAAAATAATACAGGGTGGAGACACTCCTTGCTCCTCAAAAATTAATTCAAAATAAATCTTAGAGCTGATATTTTCTACCTTGCTCACAGAAAGGAAAGAGAATGGAGAAGCAAACCATAGACTGGGAGAAAATATTTGCAAAACACATCTCTTATAAGGACTTGAATCTAAATTATGTGAATAACTCTTAGAACTCAACAGTAAGAACAAAGGCAACCCAATTAATAAGTGGACAAAAGGTCTAAAAATAACTTCACTAAAGATGATATACAGATTTCAAAAAACTTAAGAAAATATGCTTAACATCATATGTCATTAAATAATTGCAATGAGATACTACTACACATCTATTAGAATGGCTATTTTTTCCCCAAAATTACAAAGTACCTAAGAGAATGTGAAACAAAAGGAACTCTCATTTTTTGTTTGTGGGAATATAAAATGATACAATCACTCTCGAACATAGTTTCAAACTTTCTTACAAAGCTAAATATAGTTTTAGAATATGATATACTCTTAGGTATTTATCCAAATGGGCCAAAGGGTTACATCCACCCAAAAGCCTGCACCAAAATATTAATAATAGCGTTAGTCATAATCACTCGAAACTGAAAACAACCTACATGACCTTCAACAGTTTAATGGATAATCACACTGTCTACATGCATAGAACAAAATATGATTCAGCAATGAAAAGAAATGAGCTATCAAGTCATGAAAAGACATGGAATAATTTGGAACACATATTGCTAAATAAAAGAGATCAATCTGAAAAGGCTACACATTGTATGATCCCAATCATATGACATTTTGGGAAAAGTCAATCTGTAGATACAGTAAAAAAGTCAGTGGTTACCTGAATTTGAGGGAGATGATGGGAAGAGACAAACAGGTATAGCATAGGGGATTTTTAGGGTGGTGAAACAATTCTGTATGAAACTTTAATGATGGATACACACCATTATGCATTTGTCAAAACCCACATAACTGTATAACTCAAGAATGACCCTTAATGAAAAATATGAAAAACAGTTAATAATATAGTACTAATACTTGGTCATTAATTGTAACACGTGTACCACACTGATGCCAGATGTTAATAACAGAGAAAATTGTGTGTGAGTAGAAATATGGGTATGGTGTAGGTATATGTAACATTATGTATTATCTGCCTGACTATTATGTACAATTAAAACTGTACTAAAAATCATTCATTACTTATTTTTGAGTCAGTAGCAGAGAGATCTCTAGAAAAATCTCCAAATATGGCTGGGCACAGTGGCTCAAGCCTGTAATCCCAGCACTTTGGGAGGCCAAGGTGTGTGGATCACGAGGCCAAGAGATCGAGACCATCCTGGCCAATATGGTGAAACCCTGTCTCTGCTAAAAATACACAAAAAATTAGCTGGGCGTGGTGACATGCACCTGTAGTTCCAGCTACCTGGGAGGCTGAGGCAGGAGAATTGCTTCAATCCAGGAGGCAGAGGTTGCAGTGAGCTGAGATCGTGCCACTTCACTCCAGCCTGGCGCCTGGCGACAGTGCAAGACTCTGTCTCAAAAAGAAAAATCTCTTAATATTTGGATCTAAATAACAGAGTTCTAAATAATTCATAGATCAAAAAACAAAATTAATTTTAAAAAACATTTTGAACTGAATATAAAATATCATATTAAAAACTTTGAGATGCCACTAACTTAGTACTTCATGGGAAAGTTTTAGTACTATGTGAATGTTAGGAAAGAAGTGATTTAATCAATGATCTCAGTTTGTACCTTAAGACATTAGAAAAAGGAAAAACAAATGAAGCGCAAGTTTTTTCTGACCTTCCCTTGCCCTTCTGTATCTGACCACTCATTCTCCTTACTGAGGCTAGCCATAGAAATTACAATCTTCCTTTCCCAGTGCAGGTTATAGAATTCCAGATCTGTTTTCCTTAAAACCAGCCAGAGCATCTAAAAATATTACTCTAGTTCTTTTCCCTCATGTACCTGTGTGAAAATTGACCATACAACATAGTGAAACCCTGTCTCTACAAAAAAATTACAAAAATTAGGCTGGCACCCACCTGTAGTCCCAGCTACTTGGGAGACTGCAATGGGAGAATCAGCTGAGCCTGGGAAGGCTGAAGCTTCAGTGAGTCACGATCTTACCACTACATTCCAGCCTGCACTCATTGTGCAGAGAGAGAGAGACCCTGTCTCTAAAACTAAACAAAGCAAGAAATACTGGCCATAAATAAATTAGCTAACCTACTTTGTTTTGCTGTGGATTAGGAGCCTCCCACTGCATAGTGGTTCCTTTCCCCAAACCTAGAAGGAAGGGATGCTGTTTAGAGGCCAGGAAGAATCTAAACAGACAAGCCCGGCTAGGTTTCCCCACCCAGGGTATTAGCAGTAGATCATACTCTTTTCATCCAACCCTATTTCTACACTACTGTCCATACTTCATTGAACTTAAGAATAAAAATGTACAGTTTTCCCTGTATCTTTGAGTCTTCCTTCTGAAAGTTTCTGTGTCATGTAAAACTGTGATTACATAAATGTGTGTGTCTTTTCACTTATTTATCTGCCTTTGTTAGTTGATTTTCAGTGAACCTTCACAGGGTAATGTGAAGTCATCCTTCACTCCTACATGCACAAGGCACATCACTCTCTTGGTTTACTTTTTCATTCATACATGGAGTGGGTTTGCTAAAAGATCTGTATTTTTGCATTGATTTCTTAAACTCTTGAATTAAAAATTTCCCTCTCATGCTTCCTTTCCTGGTGGGAGGAATTCAAAAAAGAGCAGCCCCTGATATGTAGAAGGGGGCCTGTCACTCACAGAAGGTGTCACAGATACCAGATACCAGATAAGGTTTATCTGACACTTTGATAAAGCAAGACAAGATGAGGGCCATTTACAAGATTTTCCAAGTAAAGAGAAACTCAAGAACACTGTGCCACCGCCAAAATACCAGACACCTCACTGACTTGGTTAAAATGAGTGACATCCACCTCATTCTCAGTAACAGCTTTTTCCTGGCCATTGGCTGCCCTCTTCTAGATAAGATTCATTGAGATATGGAACAATAAAAAAGCCTTCTCCAACAAGAGATATCCAGCTTAGAGTGACACCCCCACACTGTCAGACACTCGCCCAGATCACCCAATCACAGTCCATATCCTACGAAAGTTTCTTTTGATTCTGTCCTTCTGAGACCACCCACAGCTCCTCAGGCTGTGCTCCTCCCTCACCATGAAGGTAATCAACACAGGTGGATCTAGGTTGGCTTGGTTCACAGGGGAGTTACTGTTGGTCTTGTTCATTTTGGACTCCCCTATGAGGCCAGGCCCTGTGTCCTGGATTACCGGGGACCCTGGCCCTTCTTCCCTTATGACAGCCTCTGTACACCTTGACATGTTTCTCCTAGCACCCTGAAACCTTCTTGTGGGCCAAGTGAGGAGGGACGTGTGCCCAACCACACTCCTGGTACTTACTGTGGCCTGTGTTAAAAATTATTTCATAAAATATTCTTAGTTAATGAGCACAGGAAGCAATGCTTCCTAATCTACCTTAGATGTAAGTTGAACCACTGTAATAATATATATTTTTGATAATAATATTTTTGAAAATACTTAACTTTTTCAAGTAGTCAATGAATTGTGTTCAGAAAAATCTTTCAAAATAAAATAGCATTAAGACTTCAAATTTAATGGTGCAAAGAAACTCCCAATTATTTAATCTAAGTTATTTATTTTATAGGTAGAATATGAATATTCTTGTAACTTCTGATATTCTTCGAAGTAAAATTTTGGAAAAAGTAAAATTGGTTCAAAATATTCTTTGAAATATGCCACAAATTTATTTTAAAAATGGTTACCAAAGGCAATATTTTATTTTAGATTTATGGGCTGTGTGTGCAGTTTTGTTACATGGATGCATTGTGTGAGGCTGAGGTTTGGGTACAGATAATCCCATCACCCAGGTAGAAAGCATAGTATACAATAGGTAGTTTTTTAGGCAATGTACTCCTCCCTCCTTCCTTCCCCCTCTGTTACTCCCCAGTATGTACTGTTCTCATCTTTATGTCTATGTGTCACTATCGGGAGACAGAGGCAAAGAGAAAAGAAAAAAAAAAAGAGAAAGTAGACAGAAGAGAGAGGAGAGAAGACAAGAAAGTAAGAGAGTGGAAGAAGAGAGAGGAGACAGAAAAGAGAGAGAGAGTAGACAGAGAGGAGACAGGAGAAAGGAGGAGAGAGGAGACAGAAACAGAAAGAGAGAGAGGAGAAAGAGAGAGCAAGAAGAAAGGAGGAGAGAAGAGACAAAGAAGAGAGTGGAGAGAGAGGAAAAAAAAAGACAGAAATAGGGAGAGAGAGAGAGAAAGAGCAAGAAGAAAGATAAGGAGAAAGAAATTTAATGCTTTTTAGGGTCCCTATGTCAAGGTGACCAAAAGCCGCAGGGGTGGGGAACTCTCAGCCGGCCCAGCAGCTGAGAGCTTCGTTTTTTATTTTTATATATTTATTTTTTTGAGACGAAGTTTCACTCTTATTACCCAGGCTGGAGTGCAATGGCGTGATCTCTGCTCACCGCAACCTCCGTCTCCTGGGTTCAAGCAATTCTCCTGCTTCAGCCTCCCGAGTAGCTGGGATTACAGGCACGCGCCACCATGCCCAGC
This sequence comes from Cebus imitator, assembly GCF_001604975.1. NCBI lineage: Eukaryota > Metazoa > Chordata > Mammalia > Primates > Cebidae > Cebus > Cebus imitator. The sequence continues at coordinate 99,113 of NW_016108240.1, read as the reverse complement.
TAATTTTTGTATTTTTAGTAGAGACGGGGTTTCACCATGTTGACCAGGATGGTTTCGATCTCTTGACCTCGTGATCCACCTGTCTCAGCCTCCCAAAGTGCTGGGATTACAGGCGTGAGCCACCGCGCCTGGCCAGAGAGCTTCGTTTTAAAGTGACACAAAAAAAGTTTTTTTTCTGCCAGCAGCAAGCCCCACCCAGCTTTCAGGCAGGCCACACTGCCTCAGGGTGTAGCATTTGCAACTGCAAGATTGTTGGTTTAAATCCACAGTGAAGCAAGTTTTAAATTAGTGAAATCTCTTGGGGGAAATTTGGCATAAAAAAAAAAAAAACCCACAAATGGGGTCGTCTAGCTCCTGGCCTTGTACCCCCCTCCAATGCATGACGGCCAGCTTCAAGGTTGGGTTCTCAGGCCAATATGGGGTGAAATTAACCCCTGGAAAACTCCGCTCTTTGTGTGAGCTAGAATGGCTGTCTTTTGGAGTTGGATGGCCAGATACTGGAACGTACTACCCCAAAATTACCCAGGCTGTATAGAAAATGGTTGCAGAAACTCCTGGACACCCTGACCAGTTTCCATGCATCGACCAATGGTTGGGTTTAGTCCAATGGCCTCCCCCTGGCCAAAGTGCTGAATAAAACAGGCTAGACTTCAGGTCATGTTAGCCAGCCCAAAGAAAGCCCCTTCCAGGCCAGCCATTTTCCCTGCCCCAGCGGAGGATCAGGAATTACCTCCACACCCTACTCAAGGCCCTCTAAACCAGGGCCTCAGCACCCCCCTCAACAGTACTAGTAACCAAACCTTGTCCCCCCTGCACACGCTTAGCGGGGTCCCACACCCACCGGTGGTCCTTCCTTTTCAAGAGGCACCCCCAACAGGAGAAGACAATCAGGGTCACCCATTCTTTGTTCACATCCCCTTCTTGTCAAGTGACTTATATAACTGGAAGGTGATAGAAATCAAAGAGAGGGCCAAAACACCAAGTGCTGGCACGAGCTTTATTAAGAACAAGGGAAAAGCTGCCAGGCTGAACCCAAAATTGGCAGCACCCGTGGCATGGCAAAGGGAATTTCTATGGCCTGCAAGCCAGCAGATGCATCCAGTGTGAGGGACTGTGCAGGAGGGAAGAGGCTAAGGAACTGCTAAGATGGTGAGAGGAGGAGGGATAGGAACCTGCTGAGATGGAAAGTTCCCCGGGAGGGAGTCGTGCTGGGAGGCTGGGGAACTTAAGGTGGTGGCGGTGGCGGTGGCGGGGTTTTACAATGGAGTAAATTCTATCAGAAGGCTCAACATCCTCCATTCTCTGAGAAGCCCCAGGCTTTGACAGGGTTCTTAAAATCTGTACTCTTGACACATCGCCCCACTTGGGATGACAGCCAACAATTGTTACTGATTCTGTTCACCACAGAGGGGAGAGGCAAAATGAGACAGGAAGCCCTGAAAGCCATCATAGGTCCAGGGCAAAGAACAGTAGGAAAAAAAAATGGGGGATCAAATTAAAAAGGTTTTCTGGCTACCTGACCCCAATGGGACCCCAACACCTTGAGGGGTCACCAGGCTCTGAACACTTTCCACTGGTATCTTTTAGAAGGGGTAAGGGGAGTGACCTACAAGCCCACTAACCTCTCCACAGCAGAGACTGTAACTCAGTATCCGCAGGAGTTGCTGGCTGCCTTCCTTGGCCATCTGCAAGACACTTATAGCACCTACACTTCTGTTGACCCTGAGGCTCCAGAAAATCAGTGGACCATCAATCTGGATTTTGTTTCCCAGTCAGCCCCAGATATTAAAAGAAAGTTACAGAAGTTAGAGGGATTCCAGGGAATAAATTTAACCCAATTGCTGGAAATTGCTCAGAAAGTTTTTAATAACAAGGATGCTCCTGAAGCCATACAAAACAAAAAACGTTACTAAGGCAGCTATAGCAGCCCTTCAGAAGACACGAGTCATTCCACGAGGGCAGGGGGCCTTGTAAAAGGGCCCCTGGGGTCTCTGGCCCCATTAGGAAGAAACCAATGTGCATACTGTAAGGAAGATAAAATTAGAAAGAATTAATGCCCCAAGAGAAAAGAGGAGTAATCGTGCAGGAAAATCCACTGAGGGCTATCCTCAATTTAGAAGGTCAGGATTGACAGGGCTGGGGTTCTTATTTGCTAAGCTCCCAGGAGCCCAGTGTCACTTTAAGAGTTGGGGACAAACCTATCAGCTTCTTAGTCAACACCAAGGTGGCCCACTCTGTCCTTACTCTGCCTCTAGGACCACTATCCAGTAGAAAAACAATTATCCAGGGGACCACAGGAAAAACCACAACAAGCCCTTGGACCACCAACCAATTCATTAATCTGGGGAATGGCACCATCACCCACTCCTTAGTCATTCCAGAGTGTCCGTACCCACTTCTAGAATGGGACTTACTTCACAAACTTCAAGCAAATATTTCTTTCTGTGAGAGTCAGGCTTTCCTCTCAACTCCTCCTCCCTTGGGATCAAGGTCATCATCTGTGCTCTGTCAGATGAGTATCTCTTGCAAGAAACTTTATCCTCAGAGACAGATTAACCATCAACATTCCTCCTCCACCAATTCCAAGAGAATGTACCTGGGGTGTGAGTCGAGACAAATTCCCCAGGCTTGGCAAGTCACCGTACCCCAGTCGTGGTCCAGCTATTGGCAACAGCAACTCCAGTCCAGGTATGACAATATCCCATGAGCCAGGAAGCCAGATGGGGAATTGCTCCATGTGTAACCAGACTTCTAACAGGAGAGGTCCTTACTACCTGTAAGTCCCCCTGGAATACCCCATTAAATCCCCATCTTAAAACCAGGCACAAAGACTTTCCACCTGTACGGGACTTAAGGGAGGTAAACAAACGAGTGGAAAGTGTCCACTGTACGGTTCCAAATCCGTACACCATCCTAAGTCTCTTGGGCACAGAACACCACCATTACACTGTCTTGGATCTCAAGGATGCATTCTTTTGCATCCCACTGGCCCCCTTTAGCCAGCTCATATTTGCTTTTGAATGGACTGACCCCAATACTGGGGTCCCCAGGCAACTCACTGGGACAAGACTGCCTCAGGGGTTCAAAAACTCCCCTAATCTGTTTGATGAGACACTTAGCCAAGATCTTGCCACCTTCCGAGCTGAGTTCCCTGAGTGCACCCTACTCCAATATGTGAATAACTTACTCTTGGCTACAAAAACCCAGGAGGCCTGTAAAGAAACCATCCAGCCATTATTAAAGACCCTACAGACTTTGGATTACAGGGTCTCAACTAAAAAGGCCGAACTATGTCAACCGAAAGTTACTTACCTGGGCTATATCACAGAGAATGGCAACTGGGCACTGGCACCTAGCCGAGTCCAAGTGTTGCTTCAAATACCCACCTCCACCATGAATTGCCACGTTTGAGAATTCCTTGGGGCAGTAGGGTACTGTGGGCTATGGATTTTGGGATTTGCCGAGGTAGCCAAGCGCCTGTATGCCTGCACCGGAGGAAATCAGTCCTTGATATGGACAGAGATAAAGCAACGGGCTTTTGACAAGCTCAAGACTGCCCTGACTATGGCCCCAGCCTTCCCATTGCCAGACATCTCTAAACCCTTCCAGTTGTTTGTACATGAAAAACAGGGAGTCGCTAAGGGGGTGCTCACCCAGTTATTGAGACCACGGTCCCGGCCAGTCACCTACCTTTCAAAAAGACTTGATTCCATAGCCTCTTGTGGCCAGCTTTTCTGAGGTTGGTGGCAGCTACAGCCCTATTAGTCAAGGAGGCAGACAAACTTAGTGCAGGAGTTAAACTTAGTGGCACCCCAGGGGTGGAGTCACTACTCCGTGGAGCTCCGGGAAAATAGATGTCAAATGCCCACATAGTTCAATATCAGGCCTTAGTTTTGGACCAGCCCCGCATAAAGTTTTTAAAGGCTACAGTTTTAAGCCCTGCCACGCTGCTACCAGACAGCGAGCCAGAGGAGCCCACACACGACTGCCAACAGACAGTGGACGTCTTTCACACAGCTCACCCAGACCTCACTGACATCCCCCTGCAGAACCCAGATGAGGTACTGTATATGGATGGCAGCAGTTTCATGGTCAACAGAGTCAGGTATGCCAGGGAAGCCATAGTCACCCTAGAGTGGGTTGTCTGGGCCCAGGCTTTTCCACATGGAACCTCAGCCCAAAAGGCAGAACTCAAACTCTGACAAAGGCCTTGGACTGGGCAGAGGGAAAAACTGTTAACATGTACACGGAGAGCCGGTATGCCTTTGCTACGGCTCATGTACATGGAGCGATTTATAAAGAAAGACGACTACTTACCTCAAAAAAAAAAAAAAGAAAAAAAAACATTAAAAAAAAATTCCTAGCCCTACTAGAGACTATATGAAAGCCCAAGGCAGTGGCATTAATACACTGCAAAGGACACCGGAAGGAATTTCACCAGAGACAAGGGGAAATAGGGTGGCTGACCTACAAGCCAGACAGGCAGCCTTGGGACCAGTAAAACCTGATTCTTCTTGTGACTCTGCTGGCCCCAACCCTGCCCCCTACCCCTACATACTAATAAAGAAAACTTTGCTAAAGAACAAGGGAGTACACAAGATTCCACAGGATGGTGGCTTACCAGACACAAGGATTGTGGTCCCCAAAGCTCTAGGATGGTACCTAGTTAAGGGCATACCCCAGGCCACTCACTTAGGACAGACTAAACTAACTAAGCTGCTAAAAGCCAAATAGTACATTCTCCACTTACATGAACTTATAAAGAAACTTACTACTCAGTTTAATGTATATGCCCAAGTAAATCCGGGAGGGAACAGGTCTAGCCAGGTAGGAGTAAGACTCAGAGGGACTACCCCTGGGGAGCACTGGGAAGTAGATTTCACTGATACAAAATCCCTAGCAAATGCCTATAAATACCTCCTAGTGTTTATAGATATGTTCTCTGGATGGGTCGAGGCCTTCCCCACTAGGTCCGAGACTGCTTTGGTGGTCACAAAAAAACTATTACAGGACCTTGCTCCTCGGTTTGGCCTCCCTCTAACGCTGGGGTCAGACAATGGGCTCGCCTTTACTCCACAAATTTCTCAGGACCTAGCCAAGGTCCTGGGTGTATCCTGAAAATTACATTGTGCTTATCATCCCCAGAGGTCAGGGCAAGTCAAATGAATGAACCGGACCTTAAAAGAAACTCTGACAAAGTTTATCCTAGAGACCGGTGAAAACTGGGTCAGCCTGCTTCCTTTCTCCTCCTCCGCATCCAATGCACACCCTATCAAAAAGGTTTATTTCCCTTTGAAATCATGTTTGGTAGGCCCCCTCCCTTACTCCGCAGATCCATGGATACTGTGCATGCTGAAGTCCATAATTATACACTCCTTAAGTCCTTACAGGCACCCCAGTCTGTTCAATCTCAGATACACCAGCTCATTAAGGACACCTGTCCAACCCCATTGGATCTCGTAGAGCAGCCAACACACCTCTTTCAGCCTGGAGACTCTGTCCTTGTTAAAAGATTTGCCACCTCCTGCTTCACTCCCCATTGGAAGGGACCCTACACGGTTATCCTGACCACATCCACCGCACTCAAGGTGGACGGACTAACCGCCTGGATTCATCACATCCATGTTAAGACTGCCCTACTGGAAGGACAATGGAGTGGCAAACACTTATCCACCAATTCACTAAAGCTAAGACTTGTGCACTCTTTGCAGTCACCACCCTCACCACCCTAATCTGTGCTGCAAATCCCTATAGCAACCCCACCCCCAAAACCCACCTACTATCAATGGGCCCTCACCGAGGGCTCCACTGGAGGATATGTTAGTTCCTTAACGCAGGAAAGTATCCACCCTAGTCAACTTAACCCTGAAGTACATTCCAAAGAGCCCCATTACCTTCTCCCTAGGCCTCTGTGCCCTCCTAGGCCCCAATCTAAATTTCAGAACAAGTGGAGGTATAGCCGGGTGCAGCAGTTCAGGGGCAGAGCAACAACAATCTGTGCCCAGAACCCGCCCCCCCCCAAAAAAAAATGGAACTGTCGAGACTTAAATGAATTCTTTTGCCCCATTGTGGTTGTAAAACTATCTCCACTATATCAGGGTACACCAACAACATAGACTAATGATATTAAGGTCTCGATATGAGCCCTTAGAACCAACAAACAATACTAACCTGTTGGCGGAATCAATGATTTAATTCCTGTAACTGAAATAAGGGGGGAATATGACATGGTAAAAGCCCCATAAAATTGCATACCTCAACCATACCTCAGCTTTCTGTTGATACTGCTCTCTATAACCCAAATGTGAATAAGTAATTAAGGACTGTGAATTCCACCCTACCCAGACAATGTGTAAACAAAGGTTTATGGGTAATAATCTGTATAAAACTGATAGGAAGCTATAAGGAGGGCTCTTAGAACTTTGGGGTAGGTGAAGGTTAGAGCTTTGATGAATTAGGGGCCTGTGGTTCCTAATACCATCAGTTGCCTGTACTCAACCACTGTCAGCAGTGCTATCTGGCTCTAGAGAGCCATAGCATTCCAGGAGAGGAGAGAAAGCTGCACAAAGCCCTCGTGGTTGTGTCCCCCAATCTAGACAGTCGTAATAGCATGCAGGGACAAAGCAAAAGAGAAGACTAGGAAGAGACAATGTGAATCTGTTTACCACATATTGTAAATACATTTAAAAATATTGTTAGCTCATATCTGCAGGTAGCACTAATTATGAAGTTGTTGGACTGAGGACTTTATTTCTTTGACTGTGACTCACCATCTTCAAAGTCAGCAAGGAAGAGTTTCTTCCTCATTGAATCACTAACATGTTTTGGATCTCTCTGACTTCCTAGTTCACTGAACTCTGACCTCTAGACCCAGACTTTAAAGGCCCATGTGATTAGATTAGCTAGCCTGGATAATCTTCCCATTTTAAGGTTGATTTAATTATATCTGCAAAATCCCTTTGCAATACAAGTAACATAATCATGTAATTAGCAACCATAGGAAAGCTGCAGTGACTTTGAAAGCAACCCAATTGTCCCATAGAACTGATGTTTATGGTTTCTTTCGAATAAACATAGAAATGGACCCTCCAAGTCTTGACATTTGAGAAAGTTACATTTGTATTACCTGAGTTTCTTTCTCAGGAAACCAAATATGGGTCTTCCAGAGAGTATCAAATAACTGAAATTTACCAGAGTACCACTCTGGACAATGAGATATCAGACCCCTCATCCCATCCTAATTGCCTAAACGAACACCTGCTTCCTGTTGACCAATTCCTCTTTCTTACTGCTCCCTGATTCCCCTTTTCCTGCATGTAGTTACCTTTCTTCCCTGCTTGCTAAACCCCACATTTCAGTTGGTCAGGGAGCTGAATTTGAGACTGATCTTCACCTCCTCAGCTGTAGAAGCTGATGAAAGCCTTCTTTCTTGTCAATACTACTTGTCTCAGTGACTGGATTTCTGTGCAGTGAGCAACAAGACTTAAATCAAAGCCCTGGTGTTTCAGTAACAACTGTGCTAATACTAGACAAAATAAACAAGAGAAGTTTTTTTTTTTTTTTTTTTTTTTTTTTTTAGGGGGTTTTGCTCTTGTTGCCCAGGCTGGAGTGCAATGGCATGATCTCAACTCATGGCAACCTCTGACTCCCGGTTCAAGTGATTCTCTTGCTTCTGTCTCCCAAGTAGCTGGGATCGCAGGCATGCACCACCATGTCTGGCTAATTTTGTATTTTTAGTGGAGATGAGGTTTCTCCATATTGGTCAGGCTGGTCTCAAACTCCTGATCTCAGGAGATCCACTGCCTCAGCCTCCCAAAGTGCTGGGATTACAGGCCTAAGCCACCATGTATGGCCTAAACAGGAGACTTTAAGACTTTACCAAAGACAATGAGGGATATTTTGTAATGATAAAAGGGTTAATCTGTCAGGAAGAAAGTACAATTATAAACACGTATGCATCTAACCAAGCCTCAAAATACGGGAAGTAAAAGCTGATAGAATTGAAGGGAGAGGGTTGAATGGCAGCTGCAGCTGCAGCAGGATGGCTGGGACCACCAGCAGGGAACCTCACAGGGTGGGGGGGGTGGTGGCGGCAATCCCCTGCCTGGCAGCCTGCGTCCCTGGGTGGCCGCCCACGCCACGGAATCAGCAGCATGAGCAGCAGCTACAGCAGCCTGGAGGAGGAGGTTGAGGACTTCTTCACCACGGGAACTCCTTCTTCAGGAGACTGCTCCAGGGCAAGCCCAGCTCTGGCCAGCAAGATGTTGAGAAAGAAAAGGAAACCCACAGTTACCTCAGCAAAGAGGAGATCAAAGAGAAAGTTCATAAATACAACTTAGCAGTCCCAGGCAAGTTGAAGATGACCATGAATTGAAATGCGATTTACACTGGCTTCATTAAAGTGCAGATGGAACTCTGCAAACCTCCACAGACCTCTCCAAATTCTGGAAAACTCTCTCTCAGTAGTAATGGCTGTATAAACATGCTTCGTGTCAGAAGCACAAACACTGTCGGGGAAGTGACTGAGGACCTGCTCAGAAAGTTTCTTGTGACTGAGAGCCCTTCCAAGTTTGCACTTTCTAAGCATTGTCACAGGGAAGACCAAGTCTACGCCTGCAAGCTCTCAGACTGGGAACATCCAATCCACCTGTGTTTGGTAGCAGGGCCCAGAACAGACACACTTAGTTTTGTTCCTCATGAACATAAATTGGAGAGCGGGAAGCCTTCAGCCTTCCAGAGCTCCAGAATTTCTTTTCTTTTTTTTTTTAAAGATGGGGTTTCACCATGTTGGTCAGGCTGGTCTTGAACTCCCATCCTCAGGTGATTCACCCGCCTTGGCCTCCAAAGTGCTTGGATTACAGGCGTGAGCCACCATGCCCTGCTAAGCTCCAGAATTTCTTGCGCATCTTGGACAAGGAAGAAGATGAACAGTCCCAGAACCTGAAGAGGTGCTACACAGCCTACAGACACAAGCTGGAAGAGGTCCTCAGTGAGGTGTGGAAGCCCGATTAAAGCAGGGCTTCCTGCCCACAAGGCCCGGTGTGGTACCGACTTGCAGAACAGCACCAAGATCCTCTCTTCTCAGAGGGCTGCTGACTTGCCCCAGTATGTTAGGGTCTTCCCCTTCTTATCTGTAGATTTTGTTCCCCCAACCTGGTCACACAGCATCCTGCACCTTAGTGTCCCACATAAGGGACTCTGCAAGCTTGTTGCTCAGCACCTCAGCGTTACCTCTTGGCAAGCTGTGAACCTGTAGCCTCATCAAGAGCATTCCAGGGTGCTTGGCAGAATGAACGATGGGTTTTTTTTTCTTTATTTTCTTTTAGTTATTTTAACTATGTGATGATGCTGTTGAGCTTATGGGTGTGCAGATGATTTTTTAAAAAACTTAACGAGGAATCTATCTTTCTGAATACTTGTCCTATTTTAAAACTACCTGTCTCTCTCTCTCTCTTTTGAGGAATTGATCCATGTGAAGTGAAAGGCACAGGAATCTAGGAACTCTGAGAAATTGGTTGTGAAGGATTTTGCTGGGGGTTGACAAAGAGGAAGGCATAAGTTTGGAGAAGTGTGTGGCATGGGCGAGCACTGTGGGCTGTGGAAGGTTACTTGGCTTTTAAGTTAGGTGTAGCAGAGAAAGGGATAGTTGCTTATAAATGAGTTGAAAGCATTCAGTGTTGAGATGTTAAAGCCATTTGAGGATCTCTTGGTTTCCTGGTGGGTAAAATGTGGAAACAGAGGCAGAAGCTAGAACGAACAGAGGGACCCATGAACTCTACAGCAGATGGAACAGAGAATCAGGCAGGTGGAGCCTAGCATCCTGGGCTGACGTGGTCCTCATCCAGCTCGAACCGACCCACTAATTCTGCCCTTTTCTAGTGGAAGGTCTCATGGGTGTAGCTTCTCTGCAGTGGCAGGACAGTGACCATGTGCTAGCTCTTGTTAAGTTACATACAGTATATACTGTACCCCCCAGAGGTGGTTTTCAATATTGAGATGGAATTTGGGTAGAGGCGACTGTTTTTCCCTTGATTGTTAGCTAGGATATTTTATCAAGTAAACTTTTGTGACCATCACTCCCTTCCCTTTTATTCCTCCTTTCTTTTTCCTTTCTTCCCTTTTTTCTTCCTCCCCACCCTGCCTTGTTTCTTCCCTCCCTCCCTCTCTTCCCCCCTCCTTCTCCTCTCGCTCTCCCTTTCTTTTCTACATTGAAATCTGTTCTTACATATTATAGAACAAGGCTATTGAATAAAGACTCAATCCTACCCAATCTTTAGTTCTAGAGGACAACTTGACTGTGAGTAGGAGGGCCTCCAAGAAAGAGAGAAAAGTCCACACCCAGCTAATCACACAACAGGCCTTCATTACGGAAGTATTTTAACAAAAGTACATGTTATTGCCAACAAAAGAAATTGCAGGGGCAATAGAAGCCTTCCTTAAAACAGGCTAAATAACCTCATTTTATGCAGCAGTTTAATCAGAGAACAGAGGTAAATATGTGCAGTGGTTCTAGAGGGGCCTTATATTCTATTTTTCATCTAGATATTTTTGTTTATAAATTTCCAAGAAATTGTTAGCACTTCGGTGACACCTAATGGATTCTTTTTGAAATTCCAAGGTGTTTCAGTTCTTTGCCGAAGTGAACTGTGCTTTCATTGCATTTCTGTTCCTCTCTTGGTGGCTCTTCTGACTTTTCAGAGAATACCCATCTTGTTTGGAGGCAGACTTAAGTTGTTATGCTGTGCCACACAATCCACTGGGACAACCATATCTTCCTAGCATTTAAGGAAAGTTGAAAAAGAATAGAATTAACAGTGATCAAGTATGTGTGGTACATCTTGTTTAATTTTGCATGTAACTTCTCTTTAGTACATTGATGAGGTTTTAGTGACACTGTCATCCAGCATGTTACCTTTATTGTTCAGGGAATGCCTTTGTGATTTTTATGCTGGTTTTACAACTCAGACTATGGCATGGGTTTGAGTATATTCTTACCAGGCACTTGGTTTTTCACTTATTCATCTCAGTAAACTGATATTTTATGAGGCATTTGTTTCTCAGATTAAGATGCTGTTGGAACCTAAAGTAGTAGCTGATGGGTACCTGTAAATTTTTTTTTAACTACTTGAAGTAGATTGTCAAACTAGGCATCCTCATCTGTATTTATCCAGAAACTCACTCAATGTCATGTGCACTACAAATTGCAATTTAGAAACTTACTGTATTGAAATTATGTCAGTTCATGGTTCTTGAAGACTGAGGTTTTTTCCCAAACACTGGTTAGTGCAACAACATATTTAATGTGTAAGTGAAGAAAAAAGGCCAGATACTTTTTAAGAATCATTGTATAAGTCATTATGTTCAACTATCTAAGCTTTGCTGTCATACTGTTTTCTCTTCAGTGTGTGATGGTACAGGAATGATGTTAAATGAAGGGGTAGGGGCCGGGCGCATGGCTCACACCTGTAACCCCAGCACTTTGGGAGGCTGAGACGGGTGGATCATGAGGTCAAGAGATCGAGACCACCCTGGTCAACATGGTGAAACCCCGTCTCTACTAAGAATACAAAAAATTAGCTGGGCAAGGTGGTGTGTGCCTGTAATCCCAGCTACTCGGAAGTCTGAGGCAGGAGAATCTCCTGAACCCAGGAGGTGGAGGTTGTGGTGAGCCAAGATCAGGCCATTGCACTCCAGCCTGGGTAACAAGAGTGAAACTCCATCTCAAAAAAAAAATATATGAAGTGGTAGTATTGTGGGAGAGCATCTTAAATGGCAGAAGTAAAAAGTTACGATATTTATCATTTTGATGGGTTTAAGCTTATTTTTGTAGGGAAGATTTTTCTCCCCTAACATTGTTTCTAGATTGGCAAAATTGTTTCCATTATTAAAAATTGAAGTTATTAGTAAAAAAAAAAAGAATTGAAGGAGGAAATAAATAATTCAACAATAGTAGATGGAGACTTTAATACCACATTTTCAATAATGAATAAAGCAACTAGGCAGAAGGTCAATAAAGAAATAAAAGATGTAAACAACACAACATACCAGCCATCTATAGAATACTCCACCTTACAAGAACAGAATACGCTCCCTGTCAAGTACACATGGGGCATTCTGTAGGACAGGCCATCTGCTAACCCTTAAAATAAATCATAACAAATGTAAAAGGATTGAAATCATATAGTTTTTGAGGTATCTCACTAACTAATACTCTCACACAGGAGAGTTGCAGGTTAGTATGGAGGGTGTGCAGGTTGTTGGCCCTCCTTCCTCCAGTTTGTCATGAAAGTTGAGGTGACCAGGGTTACACATGTGTAGGCCAGCAGCCCAGGAAAGTCAGGCAGCTGAAGGGAAAAGGCAGATATTCCATAAGTGCCTCCGTAGTGTCAGTCTCATAAAACCAGGGAGGAAGTGACACACAGTAGTGAGGGGGTGCATCAGGGCATCGCTTCTCTTCTGCCTATCTGTGCCTGTCATCAAAACCTCAGCTTCTAGCCCAATAAACCCCATTGCATAGGAAAGACTTTGATCACCACTGACTGCCACAGACCCATGACCTTGATTTTTACCACACTGCATCTGAGAGTATATCCTTAGGCCAGTGGCTTTGGGTCAATGCAAATCTTTAGTGTTCTATAAAAACTGCTTCAAACATACACAATAGTAACATGGTCTTGGTTCCCTGCAGCCGCAAACTCCTGGGACTACAGGCATGCACCACCATGCCAGGCTAAGTTTTTTTTTTTTTTTTTTTTTTGACTCGGAGTTTTGCTCTTGTTACCCAGGCTGGAGTGCAATGGCACGATCTCGGCTCACCGCAACCTCCGCCTCCTGGATTCAGGCAATTCTCCTGCCTCAACCTCCTGAGTAGCTGGGATTACAGGCACGTGCCACTATGCCCAGCTAATGTTTTGTATTTTTAGTAGACAGGGTTTCACTATGTTGACCAGGATGGTCTCTATCTCTTGACCTCGTGATCCACCCACCTCAGCCTCCCAAAGTTCTGGAATTACAGGCTTGAGCCACCATGCCAGGCCAGGCTAAGTTTTAAAAATTTTTTTGTAGAGGCAGCATTTCTCAAACTCCTGAGCTCAAGTGATACACCCACCCTGGTCTCCCAAAGTGCTGGGATTACAGGTGTGAGCCACTGCACCTGGCCTCAAAATCCTTATAAATAAATTACTCACACACTAAGCAGAATATTCAGGGTTTTTTTTTAATAGTATTAAAATGATGTGAAAAGCTGGAGAATCAAAGAATACCAAGACTATCTAAAAGTGTTAAATTTTTAATCAGAGAAAAATGACTTCATGACTGTCCTTAAGACACTGCTAGAACTTGGGGAAATAGGTATCCCTTGATGTTTTCTATGCATTTGCAATAATGAACAATGAAAATGTGGGTAAATTTTAGAAACAGAGAGGCCTGTGGTATTGTCACAAGGGTATACAAATGCTGAGAAAGACTTCTGAGAGAGTGGTCCCCATTGGTGGTGACCTTCAGAAGAGACCTCATGTTTCCACATGACCTAGGCACCTGGAAGGCAGAGATCCTAATATTCCATGACGCCTCCACCTAATTCTGTTATTGTGACTCCAGACCATTGCCTGGCACTTGGTCTTACCTCAGGACTTCCTATCAGAGCCTGAAGCACAGACAGTACCTTAGACTCTAAGCTCAGCACCTTGTACCTTGTTTCTGTGGCTAAGGATATTCAGAGTTGTGGGATGCTGACAAAGTTTATCCCAAAAGTAAGTTATGACTCAGATCTGCTTTCTTTAGACCCATTGATATCCTTTTTTTTTTTTTTAATGTAAAGAATCTTTTTTGAGGTATAATTTACATACTATAAAATGACCCATTATAATTGTAGAGTTGAATAATTTTTGGTAATTTACCCAAGTAGTGCAACCATTACCACAATCCATTCATTTGTTTTATTTTTTTTCCATTTATTTATTTTTTTTTAGACAGATTCTTACTCTGTCACCAGGTGCCAGGCTGGAGTGCAGTGGCACGATCTCGGCTCACTCTGCCTCCCAGGTTCAAGCAATTCTCCTGCCTCAGCCTCGTGAGTAGCTGGAACTACAGGCACATGCCACCACACCTAGCTAATTTTTTGTATTTTTTAGCAGAGACGGGGTTTCACCATGTTGGCCTGGATGGTCTTGATTCTTTTGACCTCATGATCCACCTGCCTCAGCTTCTCAAAGTGCTGGGATTACAGGCATGAGCCACCACACCTGGCCTAGTTGTTTTGAATGTATTATTTGTTTGGGTTTCTTCTCCCTAGGCTCTGGCTCTACTTCCTCCACAAGCTTCAGCATGGCAGTATCTCCCACCACGTGTTTTGGTCCAAGGGCAGAAATGAGCATCCTGAAAACCAATCAGTACTTGCGCTCTGAAATGGAAAAATGCCAGCAGAACTTCTGAGACCTCAAAGAGAAATTCCTGACATCCAAAGCTACTGCCTACTCCCTGGCCAACCACCTGAAGAAATACAGCAGGTCCCATAGGGGCACAGTCACCAAAGCAATAAATGATCCTCCATCTTTTCTCTGTGTAATGAAACACTGCAGACTTTATTATCTATCAGAATTAATTGTATCCTGACTACACTCCCAGAAAGGTAGAAGTGGGCATTTTACTCTCAATTGGCTGGGGACAGAAAAACTGAAGTACAAATGTATAAAATTTGCAGAGAAAGTGTAGTGAGAAATAGAGACTAAAACATTGGTTTAGGAAAGAAACTGTCCTTCCCTCTCAGCAATCCATATCAGCTTCTACAGACATGTAATACCACTGTTGGTAAAAACATCTCAGGATTCAATTTCAACTTTTTTAAGAGCACCCACTTGCAAAGAACTGTGCCAACAGCACCAAGGCTGAAAGAAGTAATAATGTGCCCTATCTGCCTTGAAGGAACTTAACTGCCTATTCTCAATGAGTTACCAATATGTGGACATGGGAACTTCAATAGCAGACATGGAGAAAAGCCTTGCTGCCTGGATCAATATTCTCTTCCCATTTAAGTTCAGATAAGCCATTCCTCATGCTCTGGTTAGATTGAGGATATTTCCAGAAAATCAGAGACTTTGTAACAGCTTTTCTGTCTCTCCCCGTGTATCAGCTTTGCGGACAGCAAGCAACTGCAGGTGGACCTCCAGGATCAGAGTTATGAGACACATGGCCAAAATGAGTACAATACCAAGTGCAGCAGACCCCTGTTCTCAGTAGAAGGCCAGGCCAAGGTAGAGGCTGGCTCTTTCTTCCCCACAGTCAGCTCTCACATTGGTAAATCCACTGTGAAATCCCAAACATGTTACTAATAGTGGAGGAAGGGAGAAGCTGTAATGACAAGGAAACATGGGAACAAGGGCATGAGAGGAACAGGGATTTGGAGGAGGACTCTGGTTAACATTGAAATTGAGTCTGCTTTCCAATTTCTACAATTATTTTAAAATAAATCATTGCAGGGGGTGGGGTGGCTGAAAGTTGCTGTCTGGCTTACTGTCATAGAAAAGTAAAGCCAAAAGCCCACTTATTAAAGAAGTGAAAAGATGAGCTTTGGTATGCAGAAACACTCATCTTTTTTTAAACTTCATTCATTATCATTATCATTATAATTGTAGCACAACATTCTCTCAAGCTAGAGAAGAAAAATATTACCTGAGACCTTAGTATAAAGGTATTATTGTGCAATGATTAAAGAGCATATATCCCAGAGCCAAATTTCCTGGGTTCAAATCTAACTTATGGTCACTCTGCCTCAGTTTTCTCATCTGTGCTGGCAATAGATTAGTAACAACCTCTTTGGATAGTGGTGATGGTCACCTGACGATAATTCTTACAAACCTACTGTGACAGTACCATGACAAATGCTATGTTGATTCTCCCTTTAAAACACCACCTGTCAGCATTTGGGCTTATCTCATTTGGATCTTTCTCCTCCATATACAGTTTTACAGTTATATCCAGATGAATATTTAAATCTTTGAAATGTTTTGGGATTATTGAGATTCTTGAAACAGGAGAACTATCTGTCCTACACTTCTTAGTATCTTCCCAAACACACAGGAAGTCATTATTTCATTCCCTCATGTTCATGTTTTACTTAAGAGGCTGTAAGGCTTGGTACATTGGCCTGAAGATTTGAAGTCATGGCTGGGCATGGTGGCTCATGCCTGTCATCCCAGCACTTTGGGATGCCAAGGTGGGAGGATCATTTGAGGTCAGGAGTTTGAGACCAGTCTGGCCAACATGGTGAAACCTGTCTCTACTAAAAATGCAAAATTAGCTGCGTGTGGTGGTGCACACCTGTAATCTCAGCTACTTGGGATGCTGGAGCAGGAGAATTGCTTGAAACTGGGAGACAGATGTTGCAATGAGCCAAGATTGTGCCACTACACTCCAGCCTGGGCAACAAAGTGAGACTCCAGCTCAAAAAAACAAACAAACAAAAAGATTTAGAGTTAGACCTCAGGGGATGTGAATTCTGACTTTACCTCGTTCCAGTTGAATCATCTTGTTTAGTTACCTTATCTGCCTATGGGCTTTTCTTTCCTCATCTCTAAAACGGGGAGTGGTTGAGAGATTGAGAAATAAAGATATGAAAATACCAGTGTAAAGCCTGGTACTGGGGATGCTTTTATCCTTGAGATAGACCCTGCCTCCTGCGCTGCAGGCAGTGACCCCACAGCAGCATGTCCAGCCTCTGACTGATGCAGGCATGCCTGTCTTTTCTCAGAGTGTGAAGAGGCAAAGATCTTATAGAGTCTGTGCTGGAGGAGGAGCTGGAGTTTGAGGAGAGGGAACTGGCTGAGTTGCCGAGACCAGCTGCAAGGCTCCGGTAAGGAGGTACCTCTGTGGGAAGTGAATCAATACTGTTTGAAGTGGGGCAGCCCAGGCTGGTAGAAGAAAGAGCAAGTTTGTGCAAGGAGAAAGGCAGAAATGTACAAGCAGACACAGAACTAGACTATGGCACAATTAGGCTATGGAATAATTAGGTCTCTAGGGTTGTCCATTAAATAGTATATTAATCAAATGGAGACAGCTTCCTGCATTGGAATACTAGCAATGTGGCTTCTATCTGTGTGTCCTTGGTCAAATTTACATCACTTTTCTGCATGTCATCTACCTAGGCTACCTCATTTATAAAATGAAAATACTGACAGTATCTACCTTAGGGGGTTATGAAGATTAAATGCACAATTGTAAGTAGTTAGAACCATCTCTAATGCATATAAAACCCTGAACAACAATTTTCCGTTAGTATTATATTTGTTCCCATTTATAGATGTGGTGATTATCATTAATGGACTAACATTTTCTGTAAGAGATGATTTTCAAGCTTTCTGAAGTGCCTTTCATGATAGAATATTTCTTCTCCAAGCTTTTTAAAAAAAGCATTATTCTATGTGGAGTACTAACCGGTAGTGCTATTGGATAGATGATTGAGCAGCTGTTGAGTGGAAAATGAATTATTAATTTGCTCAGGACCAGCATTGCCTATCCTTACAGGGTTTCAGACAAAAGGTAGATTATAGGATTCAAAACTTCTTTTAATCCTTTGTTGAAATGAAATCATAGACACTCAAATGTGTAAAACTCACCAAAGCAGAGATATTTGATTGAAGGGGGGATAGGTCTGGAACCCTTTTCTGCTCAGTGTATATCTTAACTTTCCCTGACACTTTCTAGAAACTCTAAGGACTAGAGTTTGAAAGATGACCTGTAGATAACTACTTAGAAGAACAGCATAGCAGGGAGGCATTCAGGCATTAGATGGGGTAGATGACTGTAAATGTTCACTCCAGCTCTAGGATTACATGGTTCTACACATTAACTGAGTAACCACTTGTATGTGTGCATACTACTGGGTGCTGTACACTGGGTAATAGGTGGCTCTGTCTTTAGATTCACAGAGCTCACATTCTACATTGAAACTCATGAGTATTAGTCCATTCTTACACTGCTATAAACATATCTGAGACTGATATGTGAGACTGAGACTGACTTATAAAGAAAAGAGGTTTAATTAGCTCATGGTTCTGGGGGCTGTACAGGCTTCTGGGCAGGTCTCAGGAAACTATCATTGTGGAAGTTGAAGGGGAAGCAGGCGTGGTCTTCACATGGCCAGAACAGGAGAGAGAGACAGAGCGAAGAGGGAGGTGCTACCCTTTAAAACAAGCAGACCTCATGAGAGCTCACTCACTCCCACAAGAACAGCAAGGGAAAAATCCATCCCCAGGATCGAGTCACTTTCCAGCAAGTCCCTCCCCAACATTGGGGGTTACAATCCAATGTCACTTTTTTGTGGGGACACAGAGCCAAACCATACCACCATGAGAAATATTTATACAATAATAAGAAAACAGTGAAATCCCACATAGAGTAACAAAATTACTACTCAGAGCTTTACTTTTTTCTTTTTTTGGAGATATTGTTCATTGCCTAGGCTAGAGTGCAGTGATGTAATCTCAGCTCACTGCAACCTTCACTCCCCCTAAGGTTCAAGCAATTCTCCCACCTCAGCCTCCCAAGTAGCTGAGAATACAGGTGCATGCCACCACACTGGCTAATTTCTGTATTTTTAGTACAGATGGGGTTTCACCATGTTTGCTAGGCTGGTCTTGAGCTCCCAACCTCAGGTGATTCACCCTCCTCAGCCTCTGAAAATGCTGGGATTACAGTGTGCCTGGCTAGAACTTTAGCTTAAATTGCCTTCTTACTGGTTATGGCTTACCTTCCTGTCATTCAAAAGAATACTATCCTTAACCTTTTCACTGATTTTTCTTTTTAACTTTCAATTAATGCTAGAGATGTCTGCCCAACACTTTTGAACCTGTTTTTTTTTTCTCTTTTGCCATTTACTGCATAATACTTGATGTGTATATATGAAAATGTACTTGGGCTAAAGTGGGGAACCAAAGGGTCATCTTTTTAAAGTAGAGTTAAACCAGACAAACCTGAGGCTGTTTCTTCATTTCCTCTACCTCAGGCAAGTCAAACAATGTGTAGAAGAATTCATCTTGGGCCAGGTGTGATGGTTCATGCCTTTAATCCCAGCACCTTGGGATGCTGAGGTGTGCATATCATTTGAGGTCAGGAGTTTGAGACCAGCCTGGCCAACATGACAAAACCCCATCTCTACTAAAAATATAAAAATTAGCCTGGCATGGTGGTACAGGTGGCACCTGTAGTCCCAGCTACTTGGAAGGCTGAGGCAAGAGAATTGCTTAAACCGAAGAGGTGGAGGTTGCAGTGAGCCAAGGTCACGTCACTGCACTCCAGCCTGGGTGACAGACTCTGCCTCAAAAAAAAAAAAAAAAAAAAAAAAGAGAGAGAGAGAGAATTCAACTTGGGGAGTTTCTTACAGGGATTCTAAGAGATCTCTCCTATGAAACGCCTATAACCTATTATTCACTACATTCCCTCTTACATTTTACTCTTCTTTCCCATCTTAGAATACGTGATCCCTTAATCCAGGCTCAGGCTGAAGAACTGACCCACTTATGGCAGAAGATATAGGAAGGGAATCATATTTGCTACCTTTTCACCCAGCATGTGAAGAACACAGTCAAGAACACAGTCTCTTTTGACGGCCTCCTCAGGAACACTGGCATTGCCTAAGGCCAGAGACAGAGATTCTGTAAGCAAATGGTAGAAGGAAGCCAGCCGACAGAGATCCTTTCCAGAAACCTCACAACAGGTAAGCTGGCTACAGGCTCCGAAGACCCTTAGCTCCACCCAAGTCCTCCAAAGTAAGGAGAAAAAATACAAAGTTATCTCCATTGTAGATTTTATTTTAGTTTGGACTATGGTCCTAAATCCGCATTCTATGTTTTCTCTTTAGAGCACTCAGGTAATCACTTTCAGTATTCTTTCAAGAGTTCTTAGTTTTGTTGTTTGAGATAGAATCTTGCTCTTTTACCCAAGCTGGAGTGTAGGGACAGGATCTTGGCTCTGCAATCTCTGCCTCCTGGGCTTCAGCAATCCTCCCACCTCAGCACTGTGCCTGGCCTGAAACTTCTTAGTTTCAATCAGTAAGAGAGATAGAGTATAGTGGATTGCTTCATCTTGATGAGTAAAAGAACTCGCCTTAATTTCTGGAAGATATTTTCACTGGATGTAGGATTCTAGCTGACAGTTTTGTTTTTGTTTTTAAAAAGTGTTTTAAGGCTGGGCACGGTGGTTCACCCCTGTAATTCCAGCACTTTGGGAGGCCGAGGTGGGTGGATCACAAGGTCAAGAGATTGAGACTATGCTGGTCGACATGGTGAAACCCCATCTCTACTAAAAATACAAAAAATTAGCTGGGTATGGTGGCACATGCCTTTAATCCCAGCTACTCAGGAGGCTGAGGCAGGAGATTTGCCTGAACCTGGGAGGTGGAGGTTGTGATGAGCCGAGATTCCACCATTGCAGTCCAGCCTGGGTAACAAGAGCAAAACTCTGTCTCAAAAAAAAAAAAAGTGTTTTAAAAGCGATATTTTACTGGCTTCTGGCCTACATTGTTTCCTACAAAAAGTCTGTCATAATTCTTATTTTTGTTCCTCTGTACAAAATATGTTTTTTCCTCTGGCTGTTTTTGAGATTTTCTATTTATCACTGGTTTAAAGAAATTTGATTATAGGCTGGTGGATCCAAGATGGCCATTTAGGAACAGCTCAGGATTGCAGCTCCCAGTGAAAGCGCAGAGGGTGAGTGGACGCCGTGTTTTTATTGCCCACAGACTAGGAAATTCCCGGGCAGAGGTGCTCCACGGTCACCAGCGCGGCTGTTTCGGCCAGCGCGGCTGTGCCGGCCAGCGCCGGCCAGCGCCGCTGCTT
>NW_016108240.1:70566-72671 GCF_001604975.1 Cebus imitator | reverse complement strand
TGTAGGTGATGGGGAGGAAGGCAGCAAATCACACTGCCACGTGTGTTCCTATGCAACAATTTTGCATGTTCTTCACATGTACCCCAAAACCTAAAATACAATAAAATAAATAAATGGGAAAAAAAATAAATAAAAAAATAAATTAAAAAAAGAAGAAATTTGATTATATGACCTTGTATGTGGGTGTCGGGGAGCCAGCCAGGGAGTCTCGGCCAGTGAGAGGGTCCCAACCTGGAAGAGAGGGTGCGTTGAGATAAAGAGAGACAGAAAGATGGGGTCCAGAGGACTAAATAGGCAATACCTATGCAGGAAGTTTATTTGTGTCCAGGGTTCCAATATATACCTTTAGATTACAAGGATTGACATCAGTGCACATTATGTAAGCTATACGATAAGGGGAACAGAAAGTTGCAAAAAGCACAGAAAGTTGCAAAAAGCAAAGGTCAGCAAAGGGTACATAATCGCAGGCCATGAAAAGTAAGCAGGTGGTGTACTTTATCATTGTTAACAGAACATGTGGTCACAAGGATAACAACCTAGGAATGACACAAGCTAAGCCATAAATCTTTATCTGAGTATAGGAATGTCATCCGGTCCTCAAAAGGCTATACCTAACTTGGTAAACAGAGTCATAAAACCCACTCCCCAACAGGAACCGAAAGAGCGCACACATCCATTACCCAGGGCCACTGTAGTCAGAAATAGAGGCTGACATTATTCTTATTCTTTCTGTTCCTACTTCCCCATAGCTCGACTGCCTCCAGCAGGAAACTGTCTGGGATCAAGCTCATGCACAGTGAGGCCCAACACTGGGGGGCCTCACACGGGAGTGTTCCCCACACTTGTATAGTTTTACCTTTTATATATTGTTTTATTTCATTTAGTTTCTTGTATCTGCATGTTTATAGTTCTCAGCAAATTTGAATAATAATGACGTAATATGTATTATACATGGCATGTATAATATACCATATACATGGCATATATATATTGAATATATAATATATATTTTATATTTTTATCTCTGTCCTCTCCTTCAAAGACTCCAGTTATATATGTGTTAGCTGCTTTCAAATTTTACCACAGCTGACTAATGTTCTGTCCATTTTTGCTGTATCATTTTTTCTCTTTGTTTCTTTTTATGTCCATGTCTTGGAATTGATTAATCTTTCTTAAGCAGCATCTAATTTGATGTTAATCCTAGCCAGTGTATTTTCATCTCCGGCTTTATTTTTCATCTAAATTTAATTTAGGTCTTTTCAAAAATGTCTTCTATATAATTCCTCATCATTTCATATTTTCCCCTAGCTTCTTCATTTTATTTCATTCTGGTTTTTGAGACAGAGTCTCATTGTGTTGCCCAAGCTGGAGTGCAGTGGTGAGATTTCGACTCACTGCAACCTTCACCTCTCAGGTTCAAGTGATTCCTGTGCCTCAGCCTCCTGAATATCTGGGATTACAGCCACATGCTGCCACACCTTGCTCATTTTCATATTTTTCATAGAGATGGGGTTTCACCACATTGACCTGGCTGGTCTAGAACTCCTGACCTCAGTGGCCTACCAACCTCAGCCTTCCAAAGGGCTAGGATTACAGGCGTGAGACACTGCACCTGGCCTAGCTTCTTTAATTCAAGGAATATAGTTATATTTGTTTCAATGTTCTTGTCTAAAAATTCTGTCATCTCTGTCCTTCCTATTGTTTTTAATTCTCATCTGATGCATCCTTTCTAAGTCAGTTAAAGTGGACTTATTTTTTTCCCCTTCTCATCATGGATCTCAGTTTTTCTCTCTCTCTGCATTCCTAACATTATTTGATTTGGTGTTAGACATTGCCAATTGTAACTCATCGAGTGCTTGACTTTTTGCATTTTGTGTTAAAATTGTTTTAGAATTGTTTGGTATACAATAAAATTACCTAAAAACAATTTGCTGGCTGGGTGAGGTGGCTCATGCCTGTAATCCCAGCACTTTGGGAGGCTGAGGTGGGTGGATCACGAGGTCAAGAGATCAAGACCATCCTGGTCAACATGGTGAAACCCCGTCTCTACTAAAAATACAAAAAAAAATTAGCTGGGCATGGTGGTGTGCCCTGTAATCCCAGCT
>NW_016108240.1:67844-69538 GCF_001604975.1 Cebus imitator | reverse complement strand
CCTGTAATCCCAGCTACTCAGGAGGCTGTGGCAGGAGAATTGCCTGAACCCAGAAGGGTTGCGGTGAGCTGAGATAGCGCCATTGCATTCCAACCTGGGTAACAAGAGTGAAACTCCGTCTCAAAAAAAAAAATTCCTTCTTTTCAAGCTGGCTTTTTAATTTTTTTTAGGCAGGATAAGAGCACCTATTAGTCAGTGGCTATTCTTTTTCCACTATGGAAGCAATATGCCTTTTTAAAAAATAGATCTTATTTTTTAGATTAGTTTCAGATTCACAGCAAAATTTGAACAGGAAGTACAAAAAGTTCCCATATACCCTTTGCCTCTACGCATGCATAGCCTTCTAGGCTATCAACATCTCTCTCCAGAAAGGTACATTTATTACAATTGATGAACTTACACTGACATGCTATTATCATCCAAAGCCCATGGTTTACACTGGGGGCAATACTCTTTTGCATATTCTAAGCCAGTGGTCTCCAACAGTTTTGGCACCAGGGACTGGTCACCTGGAAGACAATTTTCCCACAGATGCAGTGGGGGTATAGTGGTAGGGGTGGGGGTGATGGTTTCAGTATGAAACTGTTTCACGTCCGATCATCAGGCATTAGAGTCTCATAAGAAGCATGCAACCTAGATCTGTCGTGCAAACTAGACCTCTTGCATGTACAGGTCACAAAAGGGTTTGTGACTCAGTGAGAATCTAATGTCATCGCTGACCTCACAGGAGGTGGAGCTCAGGTGGTAATGCTTTCTCGTTGCTGCTCACCTTCTGCTGTGTGGCCCCGTTTCTAATAGGTCACGGACCAGTGATGGGGTTTGGGGACCCCTGTTCTAACCAATGCTCCCTTTATTAAAAGGGTTTTTCACTTTAGCTGATGGAAACACCAAGTGTTGCAAGCTCTGTGGGAGCTACAGAGATGATTTCTTTTGAGAAGTTTTTTCCCTGCTTTACATCATTTTCTGAAATACATGTACTAATCAACACAGCTGAAGATTGAAGACAGGAATCCAAAACATTCTCTCTGTGCAGCAATCTACTCTCCAGTCTGTCCTGTGATGTCACCACCCTCACTTCTTCAAACTTAATACAGGCTCTGCTTGGGTCCTCCCCGCCTGCTTTAAAGTTCAAAATCTCAGATGGTAAACTTGAGTAATCATAGGGCTCAGCTCTTTTATTTTCTCTCTCCCAGGGATCACTGTACTGTACTGCACTATACCCAGTGTTGAAGCTATAGCTGAAAATTGTTTTTCCAGTTTTCCAGTTGCTTAAGGTGCAGGACAAATCTGGTCCCTATTACTCGAAGTTGGCCAGAAGCAGAAGTCTCCATTAAAACTTTGTGGTCAGAAAGAAGAGTATGACAGAAGGCAGCTTGTTAGAATGGGAAGATCCCTGGGCTAAGAATCAGAATTACCTGGGCTCTAGTCTCAGCACTGTATTTACTAAGTTTGTGTAAGTGATTGATACTTCTTGAATTTCTGTTTCCTCATTTGTAAAGTGGGTCAAATCATCATTCCATGGCTGCTGTAGAGATCAGTTGAAGTAGTATCCTAATGTTCATAAGTATATTTCTCTTTCAGGGTTATTTATTTATCTATTTATTTTCCGGTCCCAATAAACTGTCTAAATCTTTTGGGGTTACTTTAGGCACTGGACATAGTAGAAACTGGTATTGGAAAAGTTGATTTATACT
>NW_016108240.1:62085-65021 GCF_001604975.1 Cebus imitator | reverse complement strand
AAAAATTTAAACTGTCTCATAACAGTTATACAGAAGAAAGTAAGAAGGAAAAGAAAAGAAAAGAAAGAAAGAAAGCAAAAGAAGAAAGAAGAGTGGTAGGTTCAAACTACTCATGATATCAAAGTTTACTTACCTACATCACTAAATAAGCAAGCTGTGTGTAATAAAAAATATATGTATATTTTTCCCGAAATTATAATATATGAAGAAACATTTATTTCTCTTGCCCAATTTGTTAATTTTTCTTAGAAAAACACATGTACTACTAGTATATTTGGTTGACAAATCAAAATTGTATACATTTGTGGGTTACAGTGTAATGTTTATATATATATATATAATATGGAATAATTAAGTCAAGTTAACTAACATATCTATCACCTTACTCATGTATAATTTTTTTGCGGTGAGACATCAAAACTTACTGTTAGTTATTTTGAAATGTACAATACATTATCATTGACTGCAGTCACCCTACTGTGCAATAGATCTCAAAATGTATTTATCCTATTTGTAAAACTTTGCATTCTTTTATCAACAACAGTCTTTGGTAACCAATTATTCCATATATTACTTTGTTATTTCAACTTTATTAGATTGCACATAAAAGTGGAATCATGCAGTAGTTTTCTTTGTGTATCTGGCTTATTTTACTTAGTAAAGTATTCTCTAAATTTATCCATATTTTTTCAATTGACTTTGTCTCCCCCTTTTTAAGTCTGCATAATATTCTACTGTGTATGCTATTATTCTAAATGTATATACCACATTTAGAATAAAATTGTAATTTAAATACATATTCATCTATTGGTTGGAAAACTCATGTGTAATGGAAAAATATTTGTGTGGCAACAAGTATTAACATAATTCAGCATATAAATGTCTCGTTAATAAAAGCTAATTTGTACTGAGCACTAACCATAATACTATAGATGTGTTAATAAACTTTGTTCTCACAGTGATATGGCCTGGCTGTGTCCACACCCAAATCTCATTATGAATTGTAGTTCCCATAATCTCTATGTGTCATGGGAGGCACCTGGTGGGAGGTAATTTAATCATGTGGGCAGTTACCCTCATTCTGTTCTCATGATACTGAGTGAGTTCTCATAAGACCTGATGGGGTTTTTGGCTTGTTTGCTTGTTTTATTTCATTTGTTTTGATGGAATCTTGCCCTGTCACCCAGACAGGAATGCAATGGTGCAATGTTGGTGCCACTGCAACCTTCACCCTCTGCGTTCAAGCTGTTCTCCTGCCTCAACCTCCCAAGTAGCTGAGACTACAGGTATGCCACAATTTCTGGCTACCTTTTTGTATCTTTAGTAGATACAAAAGGTTTGAACATGTTGGCCAGGCTGGTGTTGAATTCCCGATCTCCTGATCCACCCATCTTGGCCTCCTAAAGTGACGGGATTATAGGTGTGAGCCAGCATGAACAAATAATTTGATGGTTTTATAAGGGGCTTTCCCCCCTTTTGCTAAGCACCTTTTCTCTTCCTGCCACCATATAAAAAAGGACCTGTTTGTTTCCTCTTTTGTTATGATTGTAAGTCTTCTTAGGCCTGCCAGCCATGCTGAACTGTGAGTCAAATTAACCTCTATTCATTATAATTTGACTAGTCTTGGGTATGTCCTTCTGGCAGCGTGAGAATGGGCTAACACATACTGTAACTTAATAAGAAAGGAATTATTATTATCCTAATTTACAAAGAAACAGAGCTAGAGGGAGAAAGAACTTGCTCAAAATAGCACCGTCAGTATTAAAACACAAGCGACTTTGACTCCAGAGATAATACTCTTGAATAGAACAATAAAAACACTTTCAAACAGAAAACAAGTTACCTTTAATATCTGTTCTTTAAAATTTAACAAAAATTAAAAACGGATGCATTTGTATTGTTATAAATGTCTGCATGTGAATGTATAATAGAAATGAGAAATACTTAATATAAGCCAGAAAATGATAAATAATTATTTTGATGAATACAATTAGAAAACAGTTAAATTGTTATTTGCAGATGATACCTTTGTTTACTTAGAAAGACAACAAAAGTGGAGGAGGATCCAAGATGGCCATTTAGGAACAGCTCAGGATTGCAGCTCCCAGTGAAAGCGCAGAAGGTGAGTGGATGTCGCATTTTTATTGCCTACAGACTAGCAAATTCCCAGGCAGAGGAGCTCCACTGTCGCCAGGGCGGCTGTTTCAGCCAGCGTGGCTGTGCCAGCCGGCGCCACTGCTTTGCCCCGCGTGGCTGCTTTGTTGGCGCCCCGGAGCAGCGGTTCTCCATACAAAATACACCGGTCCGGGTGCCCTTTTGGCTGGTGACTGGAGCCACAGGAAGTCGCCCATTCATCTGTTTAAAAAGGGGACTGAGCAGAGAACCAGGACAGTAGATTCCAGGGCAAAAAAAAAAAAAGCGACACAAACCTCAGTGCCGCTGTTTAAGCCAGCGCAGTGAATGGCCGCAGGGGAAAACAAACAGATCCTGGCGCCTCTTCAACAGCGACTGGAACACCAACTTAAAAAAGGCTCTGAGGCAGGGAGCCAGGCGATCAGTCTCGGCTGGTCCTACCCCCACAAAAGAACAGCAACGA
Source organism: Cebus imitator (assembly GCF_001604975.1). Taxonomy (NCBI): domain Eukaryota; kingdom Metazoa; phylum Chordata; class Mammalia; order Primates; family Cebidae; genus Cebus; species Cebus imitator. The sequence goes on along the minus strand of NW_016108240.1, from coordinate 62,425 downwards.
GAAACTCTGGATTGAGACTTTCACAGCAAGTGCAGCTGAACCCGGGACGGTCCAGCTCTGCGGAGGAAGGCATCCGCCATTACCGAGGTAGTCGGATAATGCTGAGGCAGCCCACCATTGCCAAGGCAACCCGGCATTGTTGAGGCAGCGCGCCGTTGCCAAGGCAACCCGGCATTGCTGAGGCTGCCCGCTGTTGCCAAGGTAACCCGCCACTGCAGAGAGACTCTGCCCCAACAGAGGTGGGCCACCATCGCCAAAGCAGTTCTAACTACACACAAATAGACAGGAAGGCAGGGTAGTTCACTAGACAGTGGGGCGGAGCACACAGCAGCTCAGCAAA
>NW_016108240.1:40540-58848 GCF_001604975.1 Cebus imitator | reverse complement strand
GAAAAGCTGATTGCAACAGCACATCAAAAAGCTTATCCACCATGATCAAGTAGGCTTTACCCCTGGGATGCAAGGCTGGTTCAACATAAGCAAGTCTATAAACGTAATTCACCACATAAACAGAACCAAAGACAAAAACCACATGATTATCTCAATTGATGCAGAGAAGGCCTTTGACAAAATTCAACCACACATTATGCTAAAAACCCTCAATAAGCTAGGTATTGATGGACTGTATCTCAAAATAATAAAAGCTATTTACTACAAACCAACAGCCAATATGATACTGAATGGGCAAAAACTGGAAGCATTCCCCTTGAAATGTGGCACCAGACAAGGATGCCCTCTCTCACCATTGCTTTCAATATATTATTAGAAGTTCTAGCCAGAGCAATCAGGCAAGAAAAAGAAATAAAGGGTATTCAAATAGGAAAGGAGGAAGTCAAATTGTCTCTATTTGCAGACGACATGATTGTATATCTAGAAGACCCCATTGTCTCAGCCACAAGCCTCCTGAAACTGATAAGCAAGTTCTGCAAAGTCTCAGGATACAAAGTCAATGTGCAAAAATCACATGCATTCCTACACACCAATAACAGACTTGAAGAGAGACAAATCAAGAACAAACTTCCATTCACAATTGCCACAAAGAGAATAAAATACCTAGGAATACAACTAACAAGGAACGTAAACGACCTCTTAAAGGAGAATTACAAGCCACTGCTCAACAAAATAAGAGAGGACACAAACAGATGGAGAAATATTCCATGTTCATGGTTAGGAAGAATCAATATCGTGAAAATGGCCATACTGCCCAAAGTAATTTACAGATTCAATGCTATCCCCATCAAGCTACCAATGACCCTCTTCACAGGACTGGAAAAAACCACCTTAAACTTTATATGGAACCAAAAGAGAGCCTGCATAGCCAAGTCAATTCTAAGCAAAAAGAACAAAGCTCGAGGCATCACTCTACCGGACTTCAAACTATTCTACAAGTCTACAGTAATCAAAACAGCATGGTACTGGTACCAAAACAGAGATATAGACCAATGGAATGGAACAGAGGTCTCGGAGGCAACACAACATATCTACAACCATCTGATCTTTGACAAACCAGACAAAAACAAGCAATGGGGAAACGATTCCCTGTTCAATAAATGGTGTTGGGAAAGCTGGCTAGCCATGTTCAGAAAGCAGAAACTGGACCCCTTCCTGACACCTTACACTAAAATTAACTCTAGATGGATTAAAGACTTAAACATAAAACCTAACACCATAAAACCTCTGGAAGAAAATCTAGGCAAAACCATTCAGGACGTAGGTGTAGGCAAGGACTTCATGACCAAAACACCAAAAGCATTCACAACAAAAGCCAAAATAGACAAATGGGACCTAATCAAACTCCACAGCTTCTGCACAGCAAAAGAAACAGTCATTAGAGTGAATCGGCAACCAACAGATTGGGAAAAAATTTTTGCAGTTTACCCATCTGACAAAGGGCTGATATCCAGAATTTACAAAGAACTGAAACAGATTTACAAGAAAAAAACTAACAAGCCCATTCAAAAGTGGGCAAAGGATGTGAACAGACACTTTACAAAAGAAGACATACAGGAGGCCAACAAACATATGAAAAAATGCTCATCATCACTGGTCATCAGAGAAATGCAAATCAAAACATTGAGATACCATCTCACGCCAGTTAGAATGGCGATCATTAAAAAATCTGGGGACAACAAATGCTGGAGAGAATGTGGAGAAATAAGAACACTTTTACACTGTTGGTGGGAGTGTAAATTAGTTCAACCATTGTGGAAGACAGTGTGGCGATTCCTCAAGGACCTAGAAATAGAAATTCCATTTGACCCAGCAATCCCATTACTGGGTATATATCCAAAGGATTACAAATCGTTCTACTATAAGGACACGTGCACACGAATGTTCATTGCAGCACTGTTTACAATAGCAAAGACCTGGAACCAACCCAAATGCCCATTGATGATAGACTGGGTAGGGAAAATGTGGCACATATATGCCATGGAATATTATGCAGCCATCAAAAACGATGAGTTTGGGTCCTTTGTAAGGACATGGATGAACCTGGAAACCATCATTCTCAGCAAACTGACAGAAGAGCAGAAGATCAAACACCGCATGTTCTCACTCATAGGCGGGTGTTGAGCAATGAGAACACATGGACACAGGGAGGGGAGGACTACATACTGGGGTCAGTTGGGGGGAAATATGGGAGGGATGGTGGGGGTGGTGAGCTGGGGAGAGATAGCAAGGGGAGAAATGCCAGATGTAGGTGATGGGGAGGAAGGCAGCAAATCACACTGCCACGTGTGTACCTATGCAAAAATTTTGCATATTCTTCACATGTACCCCAAAACCTAAAATGCATTAAAATAAATAAATGGGGGGGAAAAAGACAACAAAAGCAACTGACAGGCTGTTTTAGAAATCTCTTCAGCTGGGTGGACAAAATTCTAATATGACCATCAGGATTCCCACTTCAGTGCACACCTGCTGTGTAAACCATTTCTCTGGAGTGTGAAAGAATGTGTGACTGTGGTGGGATTTTTTTTTTTTTTTGAGACGGAGTTTCACTCTCGTTACCCAGGCTGGAGTGCAATGGCGCTATGTCGGCTCACCGCAACCTCCTTCTCCTGGGTTCAAGCAATTCTTCTGCCTCAGCCTCCGAAGTAGCTGGGACTACAGGTGTGCACCACCATTCCCAGCTAATTTTTGTATTTTTAGTAGAGACGGGGTTTCACCATGTTGACCAGGATGGTCTTGATCTCTTGGCCTCGTGATCCACCCGTCTCAGCCTCCCAAAGTGCTGGGATTATAGGCGTGAGCCACCGAACCCGGCCTGTGGTGGGATATTTTTTATGTAATTAGGTTATAATATATTGGCTTCCTGTTTATCATAAGAGAGATTATCTTGATTAGACTAAACTTAATCAGATGCGCTTTTAAGGGAAAAAGCACATCATAGAAAAACACCTCTGCTTCTCTGAAACTAATGAATCTTCTTGGTGAGCCACGTGGTAAGCTGCTCATGGTGACCGCATGGCAAGGGTTATATTCAAATATTGTCTCGATTTCTTCTTTCAACATGTTGCTTTCAGTACGGAGAATAGAAGTTTCTAATGATGGAGAAAAAATAAGGGACCTCATTTATGCAACAGATAATCACCCCCTCATCTGGGAAAGCTTAAGAGAAAACAGAGATCAGAACATGACCATGTCAATGGGAAGCAGAGGCAACTTGGTTGAAAGGGCTTCCTGGCATTATGAAGCAATATCTACACAGCCGAAGTAAATGGCTAGCCTCTGGGATACCAATAGTCTACCAAAGAGGCTGATTTCATTCTCATCCTAATTAAATTAACATTTCTGCAACATTCTGATTACTAAATTCTACATAATTGATTACAAAAATGCCGTACAGACCAGTGAGCACCCTCCTAGAATTAAACATCATGAAAAAGCATACCCAATTCTTTAAATTCCAACATTAGAAAATGTTGAAAAAATAATGAATTTATTAATAGCAATCTGACTTTCTAATTTTAGAAAATTCCAAAATTCTGTAATACATTGCTGAACTTTGAACACCTTAATATGAATATTTATTAAATGCATGCATTGTTATGTAGATAATTTCTATTTTACGTTAATGCAAGAAGACCAACAATCAGAGAAAACATTTGAAATTGTTGTACTGGCCCAAGCATAGAAAGTCAACACCAAGACAAAAGTATGCCAAATTGCAGCGTCCATGGAGGACTCGCGTCTCTCTAACTCGTGGCCCTGAAAGGAGGGTGTCAAGATCTTTTATACCCGCAAAACCACCTCAGGAGTGAGGGTGAGGGGCAGGGGTGGGGGGCAGGGGCTTCAGACATTCCAAGGGCTAGTGGATTCTGTAAATCAACTTCTGGGTGGAGATGAGGGTGAGGGGTGTTCCGGACATTCCAGTGGATTCCTGGGTGAAGATGGGGTGAGGGGCTCTGGACATTCCGAGGGCCAGGGGACTTTTTGTCATTCTGGTTGTTACTTAAGTGGTTCACAAAAGTCAAGATTAGCATTTGTTTACACATTGTCTGGGTAGGGAGAAAATTACAGTCCTTAATCACTTATTACAAGTGGCAGGGGCAAAGATGGCACGGGTTTGGACAGCTTGCCTGTCACATTAGCGTTATAGAGAGCAGTTTCAATAGAAAGCCAAGGTATGGTTGAGTTATGCAGTTTTATGGGAATTTTTACCTTGTCACATTCCCCTCCTGTTTTATTTACAGGAATTAAATTATTGATTCCTCAACAGGTTAGTATTGTTTGTTGGTTTTAAGGACCCATATTAAGACCTTAATACTATTAATTTTATGGTGTCTACCCTAGATTTTATGAACCTGAGCAGTTGGTTTAGGAGGCAGGGGCTAAACATGAGTCCCAGTAGGAGTGGGAAAGATGTTTCCCCTGTCCTATCCACACATATATACTTTGAGACCCCAGGTTCACCCCATTGTCCAACTACCATCTGGGGTAGTTACAGTTATCTTGAGTGGATTACAAGACCCAGTGTAGTGTGGGGATGGGGAAGAGGCTCGGTTATAAGAGATGAGGGAGTCTATGTTTTTGGTGTACCCTGATATAGTGGAGATAGTTTTACAACCCCAGTGGGGGCAAAAGAATTCATTTAAGTCTCCACAGTTCCATCTTTTTTTGTGTGGGGTGGATCCTGGGCACAGATAGTTGTTGTTCTGCCCCTGAACTGCCGCACTCGGCTACACTTCCACTTGTTCTGAAATTTAGGTTGGGGCCCAGGAGGGCACAGAGGTCTGGGGAGAAGGTAATGGGGCTCTTTGGAAAGTACTCCAGGGTTAAGTTGACTGCGGTGGATCCCTTCCCAGTTAAGGAACTAACATATCCTCCAGTGGAGCTCTGTAGGTGAGTTCTGGTGGGGGGGAGTTGCTATAGGGATTTACAGCACAGATTAGAGTGGCGAGGGTGGTGACCACGAAGAGCGCACAAGTTTTAGCTTTAGAATTGGGGATGAGTGTTTGCCGCTCTATTGTCCTTCTGGGCAGTTTTGATGTGGGTGTGATGAATCCAGGCCATTAGTCCGTCCACCTTGAGTGCGGTGGATGTGGCCAGGATAACCATGTAGGGTCCCTTCTAACAGGGACTGAGGCCAGAGGTGGCAAATCTTTTAACAAGGACAGAGTCTCCAGGCTGGAAGGGGTGCGTTGGCTGCTTTGCAAGTTCCAATGGGGTGGGACAGGTGTCCTTAATGAGCTGGTGTATCTGGGATTGAACAGACTGGAGTGCCTGTAAGGACTTAAGGAGTGTATAATTATGGACTTCAGCATGCACAGTATCCGAGGATCTGGGGAGTAAGGGAGGAGGACTACCAAACATGATTTCAAAGGGGGAGAAATCTTTTTGACAGGGTGTGCATCGGATGCGGAGGAGGACAAAAGGAAACAGGCTGACCCAGTTTTCACCGGTCTCTAGGATAAACTTTGTCAGGTTTTTTTTTTTAAGGCCCAATTTATTCGTTTGGCTTGTCCTGAACTCTGGAGACGATAGGCACAGTGCTATTTCCAGGATACACCCAGGGCCTTGGCTAGGCCCTGAGAAATTTGTGCAGTAAAGGCAGGCCCGTTGTCCAACCCCAGCATTAGAGGAGGGCTAAACCGATGAACAAGGTCCTCTAATAGTTTGATTGTGACCACCAAAGCAGTCTCGGACCTAGTAGGGAAGGCTTCGATCCATCCAGAGAATGCATTTATAAACACCAGGAGGTATTTATAGCCATTTGCTGGGGGTTTTATATCAGTGAAATGTACTTCCCAGTGCTCCCCAGGGGTAGTCCCTCTGAGTCTTACTCCTATCTGGCTAGACCTGTTCCCTTCCGGATTTACTCGGGCACATACATTAAACCGAGTAGTAATTTTATTTATAAGTTCATGTAAGTGGGGAATGTACTATTTGGCTTTTAGCAGCTTAGTTAGCTTGGTTTGTCCTAAGTGAGTGGCCTGATTGTTTCCTTAACTAGGGCCCGTCCTAGAGCTTTGGGGACCACAATCCTTGTGTCCGGTAGAAGCCACCATCCTGTGGAATCTCGTGTGCCCCCTTGTTCTTTAGCAAAGTTTTCTTTATTAGTACGTAGGGGTAGGGGGCAGTGTTGGGACTGGCAGAGTCACAGGAAGAGTCAGATGTTTCACTGGTCCCAAGGCTGCCTGTCTGGCTCGTAGTTGAGCTGTCCTATTTCCCCTCACCTCTGGTGAATTTCCCTTCTGGTGTCCTTTGCAGTGTATTAATGCCACTGCCTTGGGCTTTCATATAGTCTCTAGTAGGGCTAGGATTTTGTTTATTTTTTGTTTATTTTTTTCCTTTTTTTTTTTTTGTAAGTAGTTCTCTTTCTTTATAAATGGCTCCATGTACATGAGCCATAGCAAAGGCATACTGGCTATCTGTGTAGATGTTAACAACTTTTCTCCCCACTCAGTCTAAGGCCTTTGCCAGAGTTTGAGTTCTGCCTTTTGGGCTGAGGTTCCATGTGGAAGAGCTGGGCCCAGACAACCCGCTCTAGGGTGACTATGGCTGCCCCGGCATACCTGAGTCTGTTGACCATGAAGCTGCTGCCATCCGTATACAGTACCTCATCTGGGTTCTGCAGGGGGATGTCAGTGAGGTCTGGGTGAGCCACGTGGAGGATGTCCATTGTCTGTTGGTAATCGTGTGTGGGGTCCTCTGGCTCACTGTCTGGTAGCAGCGTGGCAGGGTTTAAAACTGTAGCCTTTAAAAACTTTATGCGGGGCTGGTCCAAAAGTAAGGCCTGATATTGAACTATGCGGGCACCTGACATTCATTTTCCCGGAGCTCCACGGAGTAGTGACTCCACCACGTGGGATGCCACTAAGCTTAACTCCTGACCCGAGGTTAGTTTGTCCACCTCCTTGACTAACGGGGCTGTAGCTGCCACCAACCTTAGACAAGCTGGCCACCCAGAGGTTATGGGATTACATCTTTTTGAAAGGAAGGCGACTGGCCGGGACCATGGTCCCAACGTCTGGGTGAGCGCTTTCTTAGCAACTACCTGTTTTTTATGCATAAACAACTGGAAGGGTTTAGAGATGTTTGGCAAGGCCAAGGCTGGGGCCATAGTCAGGGCAGTCTTGAGCTTGTCAAAAAGCCCGTTGCTTTATTTAAGTCCATGTCAAGGGCGGATTTCCTCCGGTGCAGGCATACAGGGGCTTGGCTATCTTGGCTAATCCTAAAAATCCATAGCCTGCAGTACCCTACCGCCCCAAGGAATTCTTTCATGGTGGGGGTGGGTATTTGAAGCACCACTTGGACTTGGCTAGGTGCCAGTGTTCGCTTGCCCTTCTCTGTGATATAACCCAGGTAAGTATCTTTTGGTTGGCAGAGTTGGGCCCTTTTAGATGAGACCCTGTAATTCAAAGTCTGTAGGGTTTTTAATAATGACTGGGTGATCTCTTTACAGACCTCCTGGGTTTTTGTAGCCAAGAATATGTCCTTCACGTATTGAAGTAGGGTGCACTCAGGGAACTCAGCTCGGAAGGCGGCATGATCTTGGCTAAGTGCTTTATTAAACAGAGTCGGGGGATATGGTTTAAACCCCTGAGGCAGTCTTGTCTAAGTGAGTTGCCCTGAGACCCCATTTTCAGGGTTAGTCCATTTAAAAGCAAATATGGGCTGGCTAACAGGGGCCAGTGGGATGCAGAAGAATGCATCCTTGAGATCCAAGACAGTGTAATGGCGGTGTTCTCGGCCCAAGAAACTTGGGAGGGTGTACGGATTTGGAACTGTAGGGTGAAGAGTTTTTACTTATTTGTTTACCTCCCTAAGTTCTGTGCAGGAGGATAGTCCTTTGTGCCTGATTTTAAGATGGGAGTAATGGGGTATTCCAGGGGGACTTACAGGTAGTAAGGACCTCTCCTTTTAGGGGTCTGGTTATATATGGAGCAATTCCCCGTCTGGCTTTCTGGCTCATGGGATATTGTTGTACTTGGATTGGAGTTGTCATTGCCAATAGCTGGACCATGACTGGAGTATGGTGACTTGCTAAGCTTGGGGAATTTGTTCTTGCTTACACTTTGGGTACATTTTTTTGGAATTGGCGGAGGAGTTCTGATGTGGGTGGTTGATTTGTTTTTAGGATAAAGTTTCTTGCAAAAGATACTTGTCTGACAGAGCACAGGTGATGAGGATTTGTTGAGGTGGCCCTGATGCCAAGGGAGGAGGAATTGAGAGGCAAGCTTGACTCTCACAGAAAGAAACATTTGCTTGAAGTTTGTGAAGTAAGTCCCATCCTAGGAGTGGGTACGGACACTCTGGAATGACTAAGGAGTGGTTGATGGTGCCATTCCCCAGATTAACGAGTCAGTTGGTGGTCCAAGGGCTTGTTGTGTTTTTTTTCCTGTGGCCTGTTGGATAATTGTTTTATGTTTGTTTGTTTGTTTTTTGTTTGTTTGTTTGTTTTACTGGATATGGGTCCCAGAGGCTTAGGACTGTGGGGACCAGCTGGTGTTGACTAAGAAGCTGACAGGTTTGTTCCTAACTCTTAAAGTGACCCTGGGCTCTTGGGGACTTAGTAAATAAAAAGCCCCAGCCCCATCAATCCTGACCTTTTAAATTGAGGATAGCCCTCAATGGATTATTCTGAGCAATTACTCCTCTTTTTCTCATGGGCACCTATTTTTAAAAATTTTTTTCTTTTTTACAGTACACACATTGGTTTCCTCCTAATGGGGCCAGGGACCCCAGGGGCCCATTTACAAGGCACCCTGCCCTCGTGGAATGACTCGTGTCTTCTGAAGGGCTGCTATAGCTGCCTTAGTGACTTTTTTTGTTTTGTATGGCTTCAGGCGTATCCTTGTTATTAAAAACTTTCTGAGCAATTTCCAGCAATTGGGTTAAATTTATTCCCTGGAATCCCTCTAACTTCTGTAACTTTCTTTTAATATCTGGGGCTGCCTGGGAAACAAAAGCTATATTGATGGCCCCCTGATTTTCTGGAGCCTCAGGGTCAACTGAAGTGTAGATGTGAAAAGCGTCTGTAGACAGTCAAGGAAGGCAGACAACGACTCCTGCAGAACCTCAGTTACAATCACTACCGTGGAGAGGTTAGTGGGCTTGTGGGTCGCTCTTCTTACCCCTTTTAAAAGATACCGGTAAAAAGTGTTTAGAGCATTGTGACCCCTCGAGGTGTTGGGGTCCCATTGGTGTTAGGTAGAGGAAAAAACCTTTTTAATTTGGCCCCCCATTTTTTTTTTCTACTGTTCCTTGCCCTGGACCTATGATGGCTTTCAGGGCTTCCTGTCTCATTTTGCCTCTCTCCTCTGTGGTGAACAGAATCAGTAACAATTGTTGGCAGTCATCCCAAGTGGGGTGATGAGTCTGGAGTACAGACTTTAAGAGCCCTGTCAAAGCCTGGGACTTCTCAGAGAATGGGGAATGTTGAGCCTTCTGATAGAATTTACTCCATTGTAAAACCCCACCACCGCCACCACCTTAAGTTTCCCAGTCTCCCAGCAAGACCCTCTCTGGGGGAACTTTCCATCTCAGCAGTCCCTAACCCTCACCTTCTCACCATCTTAGCAGTTCCTCAGCCCCTTCCCTCCTGCACAGCCCCTCACACTGGATACATCTGCTGACTTGCAGGTCATAGAAATCCCCTTTGCCATGTCTTGGGTACTGCCAATTTTGGGTTCAGCCCAGCAGCTTTTCCCTTGCTCTTAATAAAGCTTGTGCCAGCACTTGGTGTTTTGGCCCTCTCTTTGATTTCTATCACATTCCAGTTATATAAGTCACTTGACAAGAAGGGGATGTGAACAAAGATTGGGCGACCCTGATTGTCTTCTCCTGTTGGGGGAGCCTCTTGGAGAGGAAGGAGCACCGGTGGGTGTGGGGCTTCACTGTGGGTGTACACTGGGGACAACGTTTGGTTACTAGTACTGCTGAAGGGGGTGCTGAGGCCCCGGTTCAGAGGGCATTGAGTAGAGTGGAGGTAATTCCTGATCCTCCGCTGGGGTGGGGAGAATGGCTGGCCCAGAAGGGGCTTTCTTTGGGCTGGCTAACATGACCAGAAGTCTAGCCTGTTTTATGCAATGTATCAACCATGGTAGGGTGGGAGGGGGTTGTTGGACTAAATTTAACTATTGGTTAATGTATGGGAACTGGTCAGGGTGTCCGGAGTTTTAGCAACCATTTTCCATACAGCCTGAGTAATTTTTTTTTTTTCTTTTTGAATTTTAGGCCCCAATGTCAGGCCACCCAATTCCAAAAGATGGCCACTCTAGTTTAGATAGAGAGCAGAGCTCTCCAGAAGTTAATTTTACCCCATATTGGCCTGAAAACCCAACCTTGAGGTTGGCCGTTATGCATTGGAGGGGGGTACAAAGCCGGGAGCTAGACGACCCCATTTGGTTTTTCCTTCAGTTTTTTAAATTTCCCCCAAGAGATTTCACTAATTTAAGACTGGCTTCACTGAGGATTTGAACCACAACCTTGCAGTTGCAGGCCCTACAACTTAACTACCATGCTAACAAGTTACTTGCATTACAAAGAGTTAGAAAGCTTTTCTTAAAGCCAGATTTTGGATGCACACACTGCACCCTGAGGCATGTGGCATGCCTGAAAGCAGGGGTGGGGTGGGGTTGGTGGGGGTTGGGTGGTGGTAGTGGGGGGGCTGGTGGCTGGCAAAGAAAGAAAAAAATGCTTTTTATGTCAGTTTAAAAACTGAGCTCACAGCCACTGGGCCAGCTGCCAGTTCCCCACCCCTGCAGCTTTTGGTCACCTTGACACAGGGACCCTAAAAAGCATTAAATTCCTCTCTCCCTATCTCTCTCTCTTCTCACTCTCTGTTTTTGTTCTTTTCTCTTTGTCTCTGTCTCCTCTCTCCTCTCTCCTCTCTGTCTCCTCTCTTTCTTTTCCTCCCCTACTTTCTTGTCCTCTCTCCTCTTTCCCTCCCTGTTTCTGTTTCTTTTGACAGAAGAGACAATTACTCTTTTTTTACCCTAAACGGGCAAAGAGGGGTGGTAGTTTTTTATTTAAAGTTTGATTCCCTAAAACAGAGAAAAAACCTACACCCAAGTTGTCTGGGGCAGAATTTTCTCTCAGACATGAAAAAAAAGGAAGAATGAGGCCTCAATGATAGAATAAGAAGAAGAAAAGGAAAGAAAACAGAATTATTTCCAGGGGTGTAAACTTAATTAGAGTTTTTTGAAGTCATTGGTCACTTAGCCCATGGAGAGTATTAACCACCTCAAGAATAACAGGCCTAAACCACTGTGTATCAGCCAACAGAAGTCTAACAAAACTAGTGAATATACAAAAAAGACAGAACCACATATAGGATTGACAAACAAAGGATGGATGCCCCCCAGGTGGGAGACCAGTCTGATGCCTGCCCTGCCACATCCTCAGAGGGATGTTTCAGAACGTCTTGGCTAAGGTGTACCTGTATAAACCCCGGGCCTGGTCACTTCAGAATTTTCAGTCCTGAGGTGAATCACCGTTATGCCTTATGGCGTCCCCATGGAACTGTGGGTGAGGCCCACACAAACCCAGTAGCCTTCCAGCCATGGGACTACATATATACACACCCTCTCACTCACACCGAGGTTATGGAAAACAACTGGAAACAAAATTACCCGAGCCTCCAGTGAGGCAACCCAAGCCTCTAGTGAGATAACCCGAGCCTCCAGTGAGGCAACCTGAGCCTCCAGTGAGGTAACCCGAGCCTCTAGTGAGGCAACCTGAGTCTCCAGTGAGGCAACCTGAGCCTCCAGTGATGTCTCATGGTAGGCTTGCCTGGTTAGAGTTGCAATGACTGCGTTTGGTCCCCAGACTTAGGCCCCCTTGATGGACAGGTCCCCAGACCTGATTTACCTCTGGAGGTTCCCAGGGCCCTGAGAAATTTCGGGTGAATGTTGGCTGGGTAGTCGCTCATCCTCCATGGGGCTGGAACTCTGGGGCCCTGGAACATCTCAGGGGGCGCCTCCCCTAGAGGTCTCCAAGGTGGGAGCGGCTGCCTGGGCGTGACTCTGAGATGGCTTTTGTCTGGTGATGGATGAAGATAAATCTCGATGGGACCTCCAGAATGTTGCATTGGCCCGAGCGTAGAAAGTCAACACCAAGACAAAAGTATGCCAAATTGCAGGGTCCTTATTGCCGGCAGCCATGGAGAACTCATGTCTCTCCAACTCGTCGCCTCAAAAGGAGGGTGTCAAGACCTTTTATACCCATAAAACCACCTCTGGAGTGAGGTTGAGGGGTAGTGGTAGGGGGGAGGGGCTTCAGACATTCTGAGGGCTAGTGGATTCTGTAAATCAACTTCTGGGCAGAGATGAGGGTGAGGGGGTTTCCAGACATTGCAGTGGATTCCTGGTGGAAGATAGGTTGAGGGGCTCTGGACATTCTGAGGGCCAGGGGACTTTTTGACATTCTGGTTGTTACTTAAGTGGTTCACAAAAGTCAAGATTAGCATTTGTTTACACATTGTCTGGGTAGGGAGGAAATTACAGTCCTTAATTACTTATTACAAGTCGCAGGGGCCAAGATGGCATGAGTTTGGACTGCCTGCCTGTCACTTTTGGGTTACAGACAGCAGTTTCAATAGAAAGCCAAGGTATGGTTGAGGTATGCAGTTTTATGGGGCTTTTACCATGTCACAAAATAAAAGTCATCAGAACCACATCTTTCAATGGCTTGGCATAATTGTCCTGCTCTTTGAAATGGTCATGAAGCAAAGACAAGATTTTGGCTTTGCCCAATTTTTAAGTCTTTCACCTTTTGAAATCTAGTATCTTGGCTAAAAAAGTTAGGAGGGAATATTTTTCAGGTGGTTGCCTAGGGTGTCCAAGAGAATATGAAAAGAATTTTGATATTTGGGCAAGAAAATGCATATAACATACACACATTGCTCTTCTCTGATTTGCTTTAACATTGAAAGATTGAAATTGCAAATCTAGTCCCTTAATTTAGGGTAAATTAACAAAAGTTTTATGTTCCAGCTTAGCAAGGTATTGTATGAAACTTATAGGTAACATATGTCACTAGCTGCAAAAACCAAAATAGTATGACTAGATTCAGTAACTATCTAGTCATGCAAATGATTAGATCAAGTCATGCAATTAGATCAAGATCCTAATAGGGGTCTATAGAAAGCATTTCTGTGCAAAGTTGTGACCCTCCCCCAAACACCTTTTTCTGTCTTCTTTCAGAGATACCAATTTTCCTGAATGACTCAGGGGGAATACCAGGAACTGAGAATGCTCAGTGTTCAGAGTTGATTACCGGGAACAGAGTTCACACATTTCTTCTATATTATAAAGAAATGTTATGAATCTTACTCTGACTCAGAAAGGCTTCTAGTAAAAAGATTGTTCATGTATAACCCTCTACTTGGATTCATAGGAATTTTCAATATTCCATTTAAGTCAGAGACACTGAAATGTCAACCAAATTTCATAAAACATATTTGAATGAGATCAAGTCTTTCTTAACTTAGAATTTTATTTCATCAGTAAATTTAGAGAAAAATAAGAAATGTGTGTACTTTGGGGCAAATTACAGTGTTTGCCACATGGGAACAATTCAGACAAGTGCCCTTCGTCATCACTCTTAAAGTAGCAACAACACCACATCCATTTCCTGGCAGCAGCTGGCCTGTTTTTCGCTGAAGTGAAGTGCAGAAGGCATTGAAACAGTGAAGAAAGCTGCTATGAATGGAATACATATATGAAGTACAATTGGTAATGAAAAGTATCATTTGTTATTCTACAACTATAGATAAGACTATTAGTATGAGATAAAAATATTTTTACTGAAATTGACAGAAAAACTTTATTCACAATATTTCTATTTCAAATAATTTTTTGCTCTTAATTTGCTGGCTTTTTATCCAATATTACTTGAGCTCAACAGAAATGAACAAAATGAATTTTAATTTTACTGCAAGAATTTTATTCATGTATATGTTTAATTTACTGAAAATATGTTGATATTCCATAAAAGATTTATACTTTTTATTTGATAGAGTTCTCTGTTGCTAGTCTGGAGTGCAGTGACACAATCTTGGCTCACTGCATCCTCTGCCTCCCTGGGTTCAACTGATTCTCCTGCGTCAGCGTCGCAAGTAGCTGGTACTACAGGCATGTGTCACCACACCCAGCTATTTTTTGATATGTTTTAGTTGAGACCAGTTTCAAAATGTTGGCCAAGATGGTCTTGATTTCTTCATATTGTGAGTCGCCCACCTCGGCCTCCTAAAGTGCTGGGATTACAGGTGGGCACCACCGCACCCAGCTAAAGAGTTATACTTTTAGCCAGGTACAGTGGCTCACACCTCTAATCCCAGCACTTTGGGAGGCTAAGATGGGCGGGTCACTTGAGGTCAGCAGTTTCAGACAGGTCTGGCCAACATGGTGAAATCCCATCTCTACTAAAAATACAAAAATTAGCCAGTTGTGGTGGCAGGTGCCTGTAATCCTAACTACTCAAAAAGTGGAGGCAGGAGGATCTCTTGAATCTGGGAGGGGGAGGTTACAGTGAGCTGAGATCATGTCACTGCCCTCCAGGCTGGGTGACAGAGTGAGACTCTGTCCCAGAAAAACAAAAACCAAAACAAATCAAAAAAGATGTATACTTTATTTTGTGTCATTTTTGCTGAGAAGTGGCTGTTCTGTCAGAAAACTATTCTCAGCTGTGCTCACATTGACTCTCCTCATCATAGTGACTGGAAGAGATGTGTGGATAAAAAACAAATGTGTCTTCTTTGCATATTTTAAATCTATTAGCTTAAGAAAGAGGAGAATGCAGATAGAATTTAAAAAAAAAAAAAAAAACTCCTAATCTCTGAATAATCATGAAGAAGTTTTCTTAACCACAAATAAACCAAAGGAAATAGTGGTGTAAACAGAACATGTATTATTTTGCTATCATTAAAAAATCTGGAGACAACAGGTGATGGAGAGGATATGGAGAAATAGGAATACATTTACACTGTTGGTGGGAGTGTAAATTAGTTCAACCATTGTGGAAGACAGTGTGACGATTCCTCAATGACCTAGAAATAGAAATACCATTTGACCCAGCAATCCCATTACTGGGTATATATCCAAAGAATTATAAATTGTTCTATTATAAAGACACATGCACAAGTGTGTTTGTTGTGGTACTCTTTACAATAGCAAAGACCTGGAACCAACCCAAATGCCCATCATTGATAAACTGGACTAGGAAAATGTGGCATGCATACACCATGGAATACTACACAGACATAAAAAACGATGAGTTCATGTCCTTCATAGGGACATGGAGGAATCTAGAAACCATCATTATCTATAAACTGACACAAGAACAGAAAACCAAACACCATATGTTATCACTCATAGGCAGATGTTGAACAATTAGAATATGTGGACCCAGGGAGGGGAGCATCACACACTGTGGTCAGTGTGGGAGGCTCAGGGAGAGACAGTGCGGGTGGGCAGGGTAAGGAGGGATAATGAGGGGAGAAATACCAGATATATGTGATGTGGGGATGAAAGCAGCAAACCACCTTGCATTGTATGTACCTATGCAACAATCCTGCATGATCTGCCCAGGTACCCCAGAACGTAAATTACAATTAAAAGAAAGTTGCATCAAAAAAAAAAAAAAAAAAATGTGTAAGAGTGGCCATATTTATATCAGACAAAATATATTTCTAGAAAAAAAAATTTATCCCAAGAGACAAAGAAGATCACTCTGTAATAATAAAAGGATAATTTTCAAAAAGATATAACAATTAAAAATATATGCACCCAACTTTGGAGAACATAAATGTATCAACACATGTGAAGAGAACTTTAGAAAAAAACAGACAAATATGAAAATAGTGTAGGACTTTGTTACAATAGATTATTCAGACAGAAAGCTAAAAAGAAAATGATATGTTTGCATAGCGCTATAGAACAGTTGTACCTACCGGACATATATAGAATATTTCATGTAACAGTATGAGAATACACATTCTTATCAAGCATAAATGGAACATTATCCGTAATAGATCATATGTTGTGCCAAAATAAAACATAGTCTTTTCAAATTTAAAATTATTAAAATTATATCCAGTTTTCTTTGCTTTTGTTTTGAGACAGAGTCTCACTCTATCACCCAGGCTGGAGTGCAAGGGCGACATCTCAGCTCACTTCAACCTCCACCTCCCCGGTTCAAGCAATTCTCCTGCCTCAGCCTCCCAAGTAGCTAAAATTATAGGCACACACCACCACACCAAGTTAATTTTGTATCTTTAGTAAAGACAAGGTTTCATCATTTTGGTCAGACTGGTCTAAAACTCCTGACCTCAGGTAATCCACCTGCCTCAGCCTCCCAAAGTGCTGGGATTACAGGCATGAGCTACCATGTCCCGATATTTCACCTTTTAAAATTACAATTTAATAAAACTACAAATCAATAGCCAAAGAAAAATTTGAAGCTCACAAATATGTGGAGAGTAAGCAACATGTTCCTGGACATCCAACGAGTCAAAGAGAAAAAGCAAAGGGAAATCAGAAAGTATATTGAGAGAAAAGAAAATAGAAACACAACGTACAGTAACTCCTGGAATACACACACAAAAAAAACCCCACAAAACAGTTCTAAAACAAATTTGTAGTGCTATATTTCTATATTAAAAAAGGAAAACGATGGTAAATAAAAAACGTAACTCTAACGCACAAAATATTTCAAAAAGAGAAACTAAATAATCTCAATGTTTGCATAATAAAGAAAATAATAGTCTGGGAACAGTGGCTCACGCCTGTAATCTCAGCACTTTGGGAGGGCTAGGTGGGCGGATCACATGAGGTTAGAATTTTGAGAACAGCCTGGCCAACTGGGTTTCACCATGTTTCACCCAGTCTCTAACTATTGTAAAAGTACAATAATTAGCTGGGTGTTTTGGCAGTTGCCTGCAATTTTAGCTACTGGGGAGACTGAGGCCGAAGCATCCCTTGAAATCAGGAAACGAAGGTTGAAATGAGCCAAGATCACACCACTGCCCTCCAGCCTGGGCGACAAAAGTGAAACTCCATATCAAAAGGGGGGGGGGGAAGAGAGAGAGAGAGAGAAAGAGAGAGAGAGAAATAAAAAAGATTAAAAAGCAATAAAAATTGGAGCAGAAATAGATTTCAAAGATACTTAAAAGACAAAAAGCAGAGAAACAATTTACATATAAAAGGTATCTAAATGTTTTAAGAAGAAGAAGAGTAAATTTCTTTTTTATTTTTAAGTTGATTAAGTGTCTCATTTTCATTTTGTATTTATGCTTACAATAAGCAAGTCCAAATAATTTATCCCGATCTCGTGGACATTGGATTTTCAGTAGGGTTTTTATTTAGGCACCAGACATGTGGCCTTGGAATTGTGAAACAGCATTTGTGGAAAAGAAAAAAGTCTTTATAAGAAAATATGCTATAAAAAGCGTATAGAGCCGGGCCTGGAGGGTCACTCCAGTAATACCAGCATTTTGTGGAGGCCGAGGTGGGTGGATCATCTGAGGTTGAGCTTGAGACAAGCCTTGCCATCATGCTGAAATTCCGTCTATACTAAAAATACAAAAATTAGCTGTGAGTGGTGGTGCGCACTTTTAATTCCAGCTAGTCAGGAGGCTGAGACAAGAGAATCTCTTGAACCAGGGAGACAGGTTGCAATGAGCTGATATCCCGCCACTGAATCCCAGCCTGGGCAACAAGAGTGAAATTTAGTTTGAAAAAAATAAATAAATAAAAGAAGAAAAGAAAAAAGAAAAAAAGAAAACTTATGGGTAGGGAACAGAACACAGTCGGTGAAAAGACTGGTTAGTGCTGCAGTTACTGGTCCAGGTAGGCGGGGTAGCTCTGACTTACAAATGTGTGCATGCAGACAGATGGGAGGAATGGATGAACTGGAAGCCTAGACTAGTGGAGAAAACAGGTCACTGCTGCAGATTCAAGATCTGGGGATAAAAGTAAGCAATGAGTCCTATGGGCACTTACATAGCCTGTTGGCAGAAAACTCTAGAAGCACAAGTTGTCTCAGCACAATTTCTGAAGATGAAGCATTGTCATAGGAGGAATGTAGCTACATCGTTGTCAGTGTGCAGGTGTGTGAGTGTTCAGGAATCACTTTATAGCAGCAGGGTGGGGAGTGGAGACATTCCTCAGGACCCTGACCCAAGGGAGATTCAAAAAAGAAAGAAAGAAAGAAAGAAAGAAGGAAAGAAAGAAAGAAAGAAATGAAAAAAG
>NW_016108240.1:37790-40323 GCF_001604975.1 Cebus imitator | reverse complement strand
GAAAGAAAGAAAGAAAGAAAGAAAGAAAGAAGGAAAGAAGGAAAGAAGGAAAGAAGGAAAGAAGGAAAGAAGGAAAGAAGGAAAGAAAGGAAGGAAGGAAGGAAGGAAGGAAGGAAGGAAAGAAAGAAAGAAAGAAAGAAAGAAAGAAAGAAAGAAAGAAAGAAAGAAAGAAAGAAAGAAAGAAAATAAGAAATTTTTGCTTACCTAAATCCTCAAAAATTTTCTCTTGGGTTTTCTTTAAAAGTTTTATGTCTTTAATGTTTACACTTAGGTCTACCATCCATTCTGAGTTAATCTTGTGTATAGAGTAAACGAAGTATCAAAGTTTACTTATTTCCAAGTGAAGTTCCAGTTATTCCATCACAACTGGATGAAAAGACTATCCTTGTTGAATTAATTAATTTGAGTTTATTTTGCACTTTCATGAAAAACTGATTGTTCACATAGATGTGCGTCTATTCCTAATCAATTCTGTTTCTTTGCTCTATGTATCCATCCTGTGCCAAAACCACACTCCCTTGATTAGCTTTATAGTTAAGGCTTGAAACCAGTTGACAATAAAGTCTTTCCAACTTTCTCCTGTGGGGGGAAAAATGTTTTGGCTGTTCCATGTCCTTTGAATATATATATACATTTTTTAAATCTGCTTGTCAAATTTTGCAAAAAAGCTTGTTAGGATTTTGATTGGGATGATGAACCTGTAGTTCAATTTGTGAAGAATTCACATCTTAAAAATTTTAAACTTCTGAACTATTAACATGGTATATTAATCTCCATTTATTTTTGGTCTTCTTTAATCTCTCTCAGCAGTGTTTTGAGGTTCTTAGTATACAGAACTTACACTTATTTTGTTAAACTTTTCCCTAATATTTTATGTTTTTGATATTATTGTGAATGGGACTTTTTTTTAGATACAGTCTCACTCTGTTGCCCAGGCTTGAGTGCAGTGGCATGATCTTGGTTTACTGGGTTCAAGCAATTCTCCTGCCTCAGCCTCCCCAGTAGGTAGTATCACAGAAAACCACCACCACACCTGGATATTTTTGGTATTTTTAGTAGAGATGGGGTTTCACCATGTTGGCCAGGATGGTCTCGAACTCCTGACCTCATGATCCACTCACCTCAGCCTCCCAAAGTTCTGGGATCACAGGCATGAACCACCACACCCAGTCTGAATGGTACTGTTTAAAAATTTTATTTTTCAGTTGTTTATTGTTGGCATTGTCGTTGTATTCTGTGACTTGTTAAGGTCACTTGTTGTTAAGGTCACTTGTTCATTCAAATACCTGCCACCATGCCCAGCTAATTTTTGTATTTTTAGTAGAGACAGGGTTTCACCATGTTGGTCAGGCTGGTCTTGAACTCCTAATTTTAGGTGATTAACCCATTTGGCTTCCCAAAATGCTGCGATTACAGGCAAGAGCCACTTTGCCCAGGCATCACCTTTAAATTTACAGAAAATTTTTCTGATTAGAAAATTCTTTGTATTTCTTTTCACTATTTTTTTAAACTTTTACTTTTGTTTCAGGGGTACATGTGCAGGTTTATTATACAGGTAAGTTGAGTCTTGCAGGGGTTTACTGTACAAATTGTTTTAGCAACCAATTAACGAGCTAGTTTTTTGATCCTCAAACTTTTCCCACACTCTACCGTCAAGTAGGCCCTGATGTCTGTTGCTCTCTTCTTTCTGTCCATGTGTACTCAGTGTTTAGCTTCCACTAATAAGTGAGAACATGCAGCATTTGATTTTCTGTTCTGCATTAGATTGCTTAGGATAATGGCCTCTATACATGTTGCTGCAAAAGACGTGATCTCATTCTTTTTTTCCAGTCTACCATTGCTGGTACTTAGGTTGATTCCACATCTTTACTATTGTGAATAGTACTGTGATGGACATGTATATGTACAGGACTTTACAGTAGAAAGGTTCCTATTCCTTTGAAAATATACCCACTGGATTGTTGGATAAAATGCTAGTTCTGCTCTAAGTTCTTTGAGTAATCTCCAAATTGCTTTTCACAGTCAAAGGATTTCCTTTTCAGTAAATATTGCTGGGATAACTGGCTATCCAATGCAGAAGATTGAAACTGGACCCCTTCCTTTTACCGTATGCAAAAATCAACTTAAGATGGCAGTTTAGGAACAGCCCAGGATTGCAGCTCCCAGTAAAAGCGCAGAGGGTGAGTGGATGCCGCATTTTTACTGCCCACAGACTAGGAAATTCCCAGGCGGAGGAGCTCCATGGGTCACCAGCGCAGCTGTTTCAGCCAGCTTGGCTGTGCCGGCCGGCGCCACTGCTTTGCCCCGCACGACTGCTTCGCTGGTGCCCTGGAGCAGGGGTTCTCTGTACAAAATACAGTGGTCTGGGTGCCCCTTTGGCTGGCAATTGGAGCCACGGGAAGTCACCCATTCGTCTGTTTAAAAAGGGGACTGAGCAGGGAACCAGGACAGTAGATTCCAGGGCAAAAAAAGTGCCACGAATCTCAGTGCCGCTGTTTAAGCCAGCGCAGTGACTTGCCGAAGGGGAAAACAC
>NW_016108240.1:36499-37612 GCF_001604975.1 Cebus imitator | reverse complement strand
TGAAAAAAAAAAAAAAAGGCTCTGAGGCAGGGAGCCAGTGATCAGGCTCGGCTGGTCCCACCACCACAAAAGAATAGCAATCAGAAACTCTCTGGATTGAGAGTTTCACAGCAAGCACAGTTTAACCCTGGATGGTCCAGCTCTGTGGGGGAGGGTCGTCCACCATTACCGAGGCAGCCTGCCACTACGGAGGTAGTCAGCCAATGCTGAGGCAGCCCGCCATTGCCAAGGCAACCCGCCATTGCTGAGGCAGCCCGCTGTTACCAAGGCAACGCGCGACGGCAGAGAGACTTCACCCCAACAGAGGGGGGCCACCATTGCTGAGGCAGTTCTAACTACACCCATATAAACAGGACTGCAGGGAAGTTCGCTCGGCAGCTGGGTGGAGCCGACAGCAGCTCAGCAAAGCCTCTACAGGCAGACAGTGACTAGGCTGCCTCCTTGCTGGGCAGGGCAGCTCTGAAAGAAAAAAAAAGAGGGCAGCAGCATAACAGAAACTCATAAAGCCCTAAAGCTGGGAAGAGCACCGGGGAACAAAAAGAGGTTTATGAGTTCTGCCGCAGCAGACCTAAACGTACCTACCCAACAGCTCTGAATGAACAACAGAGCTCACAGCTTATTATTTGAGCTCATATAAAGAAGAGACCGTCTCTTCAAGCAGCTCCCTGACCCCTGTATATCCAAAGGGCCACCTCATAAAGGAGAGATTAGATTGACACTTGGCAGTTATCCTTCTGGGACAAAGACAGCAGCAGAAGAAAACTGGTAACAACCCTTACTGTTCAGCAGCTGCTGCAGGTGAACCCCAGGCAAGCAGGGCCTGGAGTGAACCTCAGCAGACCTACAGCAGAGGGGCCAGACTGTCAGAAGGAGAACCAAGAAACAGAAATAACCTCATCATCAACAAACAGAACGTACACGAAGAGACCCAATCTGAAAGCCAGCAACTACAAAGACGACAGGTGGATAAATCCATAAAGATGGGAAGAAACCAGCACAAAAAGGATGAAAACACCGGACACCAGAACACCTCTCCTCCTAAAAGGGATCACAACTCCTCACCAGCAAGGGAACAAGGTTGGATGGAGAACGAGTGTGATGAAATGACAGAAT
>NW_016108240.1:35230-36396 GCF_001604975.1 Cebus imitator | reverse complement strand
ATAAAACGGGAAGGCAAGACTGGAGAAAAAAGGGTAAAAAGGAATGAACAAAGTCTCCAAGAAATGTGGGACTATGTGAAAAGACCTAATCTACGTTTGATAAGTGTACCTGAATGCGACGAAAAGAATGAATCCAAGCTGGAAAATACTCTTCAGGATATTATCCAGGAAAACTTCCCCAACCTAGCAAGGCAGGCAAACACTCAAGTTCAGGAAATACAGAGAACCCCGCAAAGATATTCGTCAAGAAGAGCAACCCCAAGGCACATAATCGTCAGATTCACCAGGGTTGAAATGAAGGAGAAAACACTAAGGGCAGCCAGAGAGAAAGGTCGGGTTACCCACTAAGGGAAGCCCATCAGACTCACAGCAGATCTCTCAGCAGAAACCCTACAAGCGAGAAGAGACTGGGGGCCAATATTCAAGATCCTTAAAGAAAAGAACTTTCAACCCAGAATCTCCTATCCAGCCAAACTAAGCTTCATAAGTGAAGGAAAAATAAAATCCTTTGTGAACATGCAAGTACTCAGAGATTTTGTCACCACTAGGCCACCTTTACAAGAGCTCCTGAAAGAGGCTCTACACATACAAAGGAACAACCAGTACAAGCCACTCCAAAAACATGCCAAATGATAAAGACAATCAACACAATGAAGAAACTGCATCAACTATTGGGCAAAACAGCCAGCTAGCATGAAAATGGCAGTATCAAATTCACACATAACAATATTAACTCTAAATGTAAATGGACTAAATGCCCCAATCAAAAGACACAGACTGGCAAATTAGATAAAAAGCCAAAACCCATTGGTGTGCTCTATTGAGGAAACCCATCTCACATGCAAGGATACACAAAGCTCAAAATAAAGGCATGGTGGAAGATTTACCAAACAAATGGAGAGCAAAAAAAATCAGGAGTTGCAATTCTCATTTCTGATAAATTAGACTTTAAAGCAACAAAGGTCAAAAGAGACAAAGAAGGACACTACATAATGGTAAAAGGATCAATGCAACAAGAAGAGCTAACGATCCTAAATATATACGCACCCAATACAGGAGCACCCAGATACATAAGGCAAGTTCTGAATGACTTACAAAGAGACTTAGACTCCCACACATTTATGGTGCAAGACTTTAACACCCCATTGTCAATATTAGACAGATCA
>NW_016108240.1:29102-30438 GCF_001604975.1 Cebus imitator | reverse complement strand
TATGCAACAATTTTGCATATTCTTCACATGTACCCCAAAATCTAAAATGCAATAAAATAAATAAATGGGAGAAAAGAAAAACAAAAAGAAAGTAAACAGGCAACCTACAGAATGGGAGAAAATATTTGTAAACCATGCACCTATCAAAAGGCTAATATCCAGAATCTGTAAGGAACTTAGGTCAAGTGTTACAACAGCTGTTATTCTAGAGCTAGTTTTTTCCTGCTGCCAGGAAGGTGCCATCCATCTGTCGGCTCTCCTGTACCCCCCAGGTGTTCAAGGAGTTTTCTCACTCAGGATCATCAGAACTTGCTTATGTTTCAGTTCTTTTTTACATCTAAAAATTGTTGAACTTACACCTTTCCACTAACTGCTCTCCTCCTAGCTGCATGGGATTTTAGTCTTTTTATGCACATATTAGTTGTCAGCTAGGAACTTAAATCTTTATGAAAAGTTGCTACCTTTTTATCTGTGTAGGCTTCTCCTGTCCAGGTCTCTGTCTCCCAAAATCTAGCTACCTAAGTCTCCATGAATTCTGATCTCGCAATTTAGTGAGGCCACTGTATTTTGTTTGGCTTCCTTTTCCTCTATAGTGATAATGAAAATATCTCCAGGTAGAAAGCTTGGCAGTCACAGGACACATGTAATTTGTTCACTTCTCACATGGATCACAGCCCTTTAGTATCTGTTGTCCAATTACAGGAAACACTTAATTTGTACATTTGTTTATTTCCCAATTGTTAATAGTGGGAGGAAAACTAACTTATTTTGTTGGTTGGTGCAAACATAATTGAGGTTTTTGCAATTACCTGTCTTTTCTGAGGTGGAATCTTGCTCTATTGCCAGGCTGGAATGATCTCAGTTCACAGCAACGTCCACCTCCTGGGTTCAAGCAAGTCTCCTGGCTGAGCCTGCCAAGTAGCTGGGATTACAGGCACCCTCCACCATGCCAGGCTAATTTTTGCTTTTTAAATAGAGGCATGGTCTAACCATGTTGGCCAGGCTGGTCTCCAACTCCTGACCTCTCAAGTGATCCATCCGCCTTTGCCTCCTAAAGTGCTGAAATTACAGGCATGAGCCAATGTGCCCTACTGCCATTACTTTCAATGGCAAAAATTGCAATTACTTTTGCACCAACCTAGTAACATAGAAGTAAAAACTGCTCCTTTGCTGGGCACGGTGGCTTAAGCCTGTAATCCCAGCACTTTGGGAGGCCGAGGCGGGTGGATCACGAGGTCAAGAGATCGAGACCATCCTGGTCAACATGGTGAAACCCCGTCTCTACTGAAACTACAAAAAATTAGCTGGGCATGGTGGTGCGTGCCTGTAATCCCAG
>NW_016108240.1:17132-29083 GCF_001604975.1 Cebus imitator | reverse complement strand
TGAGGCAGGAGAATTGCCTGAACCCAGGAGGCGGAGGTTGCGGTGAGCCGAGATCGCGCCATTGCACTCCAGCCTGGGTAAGAACAGTGAAATTCTGTCTCAAAAAAAAAAAAAAAAAAAATTGCTCCTTTTTCTTTTTAGTGGGCATGGTCCCTGTGTTCAGAATTTAGTGGATATGTATTTTCTTTTAGCGCACCGAAGATGTACTAGCTTTAAAAAAAATTATTTTTATTTTTATTTTTTATTTTTTCTAAAGACGGGGTTTCACATGTTGGTCAGGCTGGTCTTGAACTCCCGACTTCAGGTGATCTGCCCGCCTTGGCCTCCAAAGTGCTTGGATTACAGGCATGAGCCACTGCGCTCAGCCTTAAAATTTTTGTTGACAAGTCATCTGTCAGACGAATTGTTTCTTTCAAAGGTGTATGTGTGTGTGAAGGAAAGGGAGCCTGGCTGCTTTTAATATTTTGTCTTTGGGTTTTAGAAATGTAATGACGACTGCTTTCATGTGGATTTTATTGCACATATCCTGCTTGGAGTTTAGAGAGCTTTCTGAATACGTGGCTTCATGTCTTTATTGGTTTTGGAAAATTGTCAGCCAGTATAACATGCACCCCACTCTTTCTCCCCTTTCCTTCTCAGACTTCAGTTACATGTTGGATATTCACTGTGCTCTATTGTTATCTTATTGTTTTTTCTCTATTACCACCTTTTCTTCCCCTCACACATTAGCAGAATATTTTTTACTGATCCAGTTAATTTTCACTAATCTCTTCTGCTGTATCCAATTTGCTTTAAGCATATCTCTTGCATGCATTTTACTTATTTACTTTTTGGTTAGTTCCAGAACCACTATTTTATTCTGTGTTAAAAATAAACAAGTTTTGGGTGGACACTGTGGATCACAACTGTAATTCCACGTTCGGGAGGCCAGCAGTTTGAGACCAGCCTGGCCAACAGGATAAAACCCCATCTCTACTAAAAATACAAAAAACAAAACAAAAAAAACAAAAATGGCTGGTCATGGTGGTGGGTGCCTGTAACACCACCTATTCGGTAGGCTGAGGCAGGAGAATCACTTGTACCTGGGAGACAGAGGTTGCAGTCAGCCAAGATTGTGCCACTGCACTCCAGCCTGGGTGACAGGGTGAAACTCCATCTCGATATAAATAAAGTAAAATAAATAAAATAAAATAAAATATAAACAAATTTTAGCTGAATAGAGATCAAAGTAAAAATCGTATATGGGATAATCAGGACAGAATGTATGTGTGTGAATTGGCAAAATAAATAAGAGCATTATATATTCATCCTTCAGTTAAATGTTTTCATCAGAAAAGAAAACCAATACTTTTTAAAAAATCACTTATTTAGAAATATGGATATAAATATGCCAAGAGGTAACTAACTAGCTGAATGGTGTAATCATTGGGAAAAGGAACAGAGGAAGAGGAAAGAGAGAACTCTGTTTTGCACAATTGACCTTTTAGAACAGTTTGCTGTTAATTTTTTAATTCTAATTATGCGAAACAAATTGCATTTGACTTTTAACAATTATGAATCACTTTGATAAAAAATAAAAGTTAAATTATTTAATAAAAAATTAATTATAAATAAATAGAATTTAGTTTTCACTGGTGAATTTCTTTGTTATTCATTTTCTTGAATACCTGCTCCAATTGTTTTAATGTCTGTTTCATATAACTCCAATATCTCGATTTTCTGTATTTTATTGTCTATTGTTTCTCTTTATTTTTACTTAATTTGTTTCTTTTTCTGGACATGCCTGTGGATTTTTGGTTAAATGCCATGTTATATTTTTAAAAATTATAGTGTTTATACATTTGTTCTCTCTTCTCACAAAAGTTTAACTTTTCATCCAGCAGGCATTTGGGGAAATAAAGATCATTTTTGGCTAATCAGTTATTGAGATCATTTAAGATTGAACTTAATTCTCCAAAGACTTTTGGTTTGCCCTTAATGCATATAGTATTTCAAGATCTTCAGTCAAAACCCTGGGGTGTATATCTGTGCCCCTCCTCCTAGGGAGCTTATAGAATCCAATTTCCCAAGAATTCTCGTTCACTTCTTAGCCTCCTATGTGCTGCTTGGTTTCTTCCTTTCTTCCTTTTCCTTCCTTCCTTTCCCTGTCTCCCTCCCTCCCTCCCTCCTTTCTTTCTGTTTTTCCTTCTTTCTCTCTTTTTCTTTCTTTCTTTCCTTCTTTTTCTTTCTTTCTTTCATGTTCTTTTTCTTCTTTCTTTCATTCCTTTCTTCTTTCTTTTGACTTTCTTCTTTCTTTTGGGCTTTCTCTTTCTCTTTTTCTTTCATTTCCTTCCTTCCCTCCATCTTTTCCTTCTTTTTTATTCTCCTCCTTCCTTTCTCTTTCATCTTTTTCTTTCCGTCTCTCTCTCTCTACCTCTGTCTCTCTCTTTCTTACAGACACACC
Source organism: Cebus imitator (assembly GCF_001604975.1). Taxonomy (NCBI): domain Eukaryota; kingdom Metazoa; phylum Chordata; class Mammalia; order Primates; family Cebidae; genus Cebus; species Cebus imitator. The sequence goes on along the minus strand of NW_016108240.1, from coordinate 26,640 downwards.
TTTCACCATGCGCAGTTTCAAGACAAGTGAATGAATATCTCTAAAGGGAAAATGGAGAAGAATGGTGCCTCCACTTTTCCAAGGTTTCCTTTTCCTTCTATGGCTGTGATACTCTGAAGATCTCTAAGATGTTACTTCCTTTTGGCATGGTGGTTTAATGCTACTTGAAAATTAGCTAACATTTAAGTGGAAAGCTGACAGAGAAAGTCAGTGTTATTCACTCAAATGCCTTTCCCTTCTATGATTTTCTGAGCCTATTCTTGAAGTCATACTTTGATTCCAGTTTTTTGGCTGGATAATACATGTTTTTCAGAAATTTTTTTCAGACAAACAAAACAGCCATTTACATTCTGACCTATTGCATTAGGAAAATAGCTTTCTCCTACTTTTATACAGAATATCCTAACTGAAAATATAATCGCTGGCTGAATGAGACCATGTTATCCTCTAACAGTATTGGTTTCTTTTTTGTGTGTGTGATCTAGTGTTTTCAAAGCCAACCTTGATTTTTTTCCCTTTGTTAATACGTTGGGTTTCTGTCTGATCTGAATTTTAGAAATTTGAAAGATTGTCAGCATATGTGTGAATATAATCTGTTTACTAAAGATCCTGTAACAATAAAACCTTACTTGATTTCTTAAGGCAGTGACTGTGTTATTGTTTTTTTGAGCCTGTATCACATAGTTATGGCTTTGAAACAAAGTAAATGCAGAACATTTTTTTCATTAAAAAAGAGGCAGATCTTTTTTTTTTTTTAATAGATGGGGTTCCACCATGTTGTTCAGGCTGGTCTTAACTCCCGACCTCAGGTGATTGGCCTGCCTTGGCCTCCAAAGTGCTTGGATTACAGGTGTGAGCCACCACGCCCAGCTTAGAAGCAGATCTTAAAAATTCTTGTTATATAATATTCATACTATATGCTTATAAGCATAATAGTTTATAATTACATATAAATATAAATATATAATTATCATAGTACTTCTGTTTATAGAAATGTCATGTATTTATACATACATCATATATGTATATAATTTATAAATTTAATATAGATTATGTAAACATATATAAATATAATATATAAATAGCATATATTTATATAACGTATAAATTGTGTTTACATAATATATATGATTATATAAACATAGTCATATAAATTTAAATATTATAAGAAACAAGGTATATGGTATTCACATTTGTTCATATCTAAATATTTATATAAATAATATATTTGTGACATATTAGATAATATATAATAATATAATGACACATGTAACATAGTATATTTTATGTCATATCTTCTATTATATTCATGGATAATATGCAATAAATAATAATATACATTTTATATTATATAATTATGATATTTTATAGTACATATGTATTATTTACAATTGTATATTATATATTACATATTACATACATAGTGTTATATGATGTGTTGTATATATAAATATGTAGATTATATACTTATATATTCTATATTGATATTTTTTATATATATATGTAATTTGCTTCCATTTTTTGGCTATCTAATTTTCCTTTTTAAAAGCTTTCTTTCAAAAAAGTAAAAAGCCATTTATATCTCATTGATAAAAAGCCATTTATAAATATTTATATACACAAATAAAAATATGTAAATATTTATATACATAAATAATACCATACATATTTATAAACATAAATAAAAATATGTAAGTATACACAATATACAGAAGTATATAAATTTATACACAATATTTATATGTAAATATTTGTAAAATATAAATATATAAGTATATACATTTATATATAATATATACTTATTCATAAGATACATAAATATAAAATATATATTTATATATAAATACAATATATAAAGAATTATATATATATTTATTCCCTTAATACTGATTCTCCAGAGTTAGTTAACAGAAAGCATTGGAATTATAGTCTGTGCAAACATATTATGTGTACATGGATTCCATATACAAAGTTTTCAGTTTCAAAAGTGGCACCATACATGTTATTTCACTATTAAATTTTTTCACTTTACAACATATTCTTTGACATTTTCTAAGTCAGTAAATTAAATTTTTCTGGTTATTTATTGCTGCATAACAAAAATTCATCCCAGAACGAAGTTAGTTAACACAATAATTGATGACTGCCTCTCGTAGTTCTGTGGACTGAGAATTCAGATAGTGCATGGTGTGGGTGGCTGGTCCCTGCCCCACAGAATCTGTGGACTCCTCTGGGAAGACTCTCACAGCAGGGGCTGGAATAGCTGTGGACAGGTCTCTCAAAGACTATCTTTCTCTTCCTCTCTCTTTTCCTCTTCGAAATCATACCTCTGCGCTTCATTCTGGACAACAGAGTGAGATTCTGTCTCTAAACAAATAAATAAATAAATAAAATTTTAAAATAAAAAGATTGATCTTTCTTTATCTTTAGGCTCCTGTGAAGCTGCTCAGTAAGGCACAGTGTCTTTAAATATGTAGAAGCTGGCCAGGCATGGTGGCTCACACCTGTAATCCCAGAACTTTGGGAAGCTGAGGTGGGCAGATCACCTGAGGTCGGGAGTTTGAGAGAACAGCATGGCTAATGCGGTGAAACCCGTTTCTACTAAAAATACAAAACATTAGCCGGGCGTGGTGGCCTGTAATCCCAGCTACTCAGGAGGCTGAGACAGGAGAATCCCTTGAAGCCAGGAGGCGGAGGTTGTAGTGAGAGGAGATTGTGCCTCTGCACTCCATCTTGAGCAACAAGAGTGAAACTTCATCTCAAAAAATGATATGCAGATGTTCTTTTGGATATGCCCTTAAATATGTCTGAGGCCTCAACAAAGAATTGTACAGCCCTATTCTTGAGTTCATCCTTCCCAGAGACCAGATTTTACTGCCCTAGATTTGAAACGTTTTGCCTGGAGACACCACAGTGAGAAACAGTGGTCCTTTCTCACCCAGCAAATCCTGGTTCCTTGCTATTCCGTCTTAATTCCACTGAAAAACCGGAATGGCTTCTTTAATTAACGTCTCTCTGCTTATCTTTTCTCATAGGCATCTTGAAAAATCCAGCTCGCCTTTTCTATTTTCCACTTGGAATTGCCTTAGTCAAATCCATGAGGAGCCTCAGGCCACTGGGCTCCTGGGCGGGGCTGATCTCACTGGGCCTCCGAGAGTGGGTGGAGTGGAGGAGGGCATGGTGCTGGGGTTGAGGGGCACGCCTCCCCAGAGGAGAACAGAGGACACGGTCTGGGAGTCACGCACCCAGATCACGCTTGGAGTCAAGAGGGGGCTGGCGCCGGCCTGCCTGCTCTCTCCTTGCAGGCCTGGAAGATAGCATCCTGCGCGGTGCAAAGGCGACTTGGCTGCAAACCGGACCCAGCTCGAGGTAAGTGCCGCGGCTAGCTCACCCGCGCGCTCTCTCGGCTCCTCTTCAATCAGTCCTTGCCCTTCTCCAGGGTGCCCAAACCCCCTGGCTGTCGCGTGTCCCTGTGTTCAGAGTGGGCAGGTGATCAGTAGGCAATGCCTCCTGTACCTGTAGGCTCCAGCACCGGACACCCACCTGGCGGGCTGGGGGCCGTCTACCCCGGTCAACTTGCCCTCTGTGGAGCAGCTGGCTTGTGGCCACCTGCCTGGGGATGTGGTGTTAGGGAAGGGCTGCAGCTCACTTGGGTGTCCTTGCACAGTGCTGGCTGGGGACTGGGAGCCAACCCTCTAACCCCCAGGCACCTGTGGCTTTTAAAAATGCACTCTTTGAATGATGAGACCCCCACAAACAGGCTTTGTGTCAGCAACATGGCTGTTTATTCACCTGGGTGCAGGTGGGCTAATGCAGAAAAGGGCGGGGGGATAGGAGTTGGTTTTATAGGTTGGGGCAAATCTTTTGGGCGGGAGGCAGGGGTGTTGTACAGGGTAAGTTCACTTACCGTGGTGGGACTAGGGGCAACAAATGTACATTACCATAAGTTCAGTTACAATGGTGGGTGGGGTTAACATGTCAGAGTTGTTAAGATGGCAGGGTGGGGTGAGGGGACGCTTTTGTTCTGGGAAATCAGGGATAATGGCGAAGGCCGGCCGGGATTGGGGGTTGATCGGCTCAGGCAGACAGGACTTCAGACTTACTGGGTCTGGGCTTGCACATGGAGGACTGACGGTGGCCACCAGGCTCTGCGCGCCTGGCCACAGGGTCTCCCGGGTGGTGGGGAGAGAAAGCATTGACCCAGAGCCCCACCGCAGACCAGGTGGGAGCTCCTGGCAGTAACCAGGTCTCTTGGGGAAGCCGGAGACTTGGCGATTGGGGGACGGAGGTGGGAGGCAGGGTTCTCTCCACTTCTGGCCTCAACACACTGCTTGCCTTCCTGGGCGCATGCTCCTCGCTGCCACCCACTGCAGGTCTGGGGGCTCTGGGCTGCAAGGGGTAAGCAGAGAGGCCTCTGCAGTCAGGCTGGGGCCTAGTCCCTGAGCTCCAAACAACTGGATGGGTCTGGCACCCAGGCAGAGGTGTGGGCTCCCTCTTCTCCAGACATTTTGGGTTTACCTAGGCACCCAGTCTCCCCAAACTAGCACAATGGGGAGTAAACTTCTTGTGACTTGGTCCCAGGGCACCTAGGCAGCAGGAGGTAGTTCTGGGCAGGCCTCAGGGTGAGGACGAGGGCAAGCAGGGGATACTCCATCCTGACGGGCTGGGTCTTACAGGGCATCAGCCTGTGTCTTAGACTTGGGCCACTTGCACCAAGGCCATCACTCCCTCACCGTTTCCCACTGCTCTTTTTCCCTGGAGGAGGCTTGTGTGAGGAAGGCACCTTTCTTCCACTTGTGTAGAAGCTTTTATAACCTGGGTGAGGCAGTGCCTGCAGTTTCCTGGGTGCCAAGGATTTTGATATTTTTTGAGACTAAGTTTCACTCTTGTCACCAGCTAAAATTCTGTGGCAGCGTGTTGCAATAAGTAGAGATTATTCTTTTAGTGATATCTCTAGGGACCACAATGTGTATTCTTGACCCACTGGTATATATCCTTAACTGGTACATTTATTGTTTTAATACAAGTTGTGTCTAAAATTGCAAGGACCTTAGAATATTTTACTCCATTTACCTCATTTCTACTTTTGTGCAATTGTTTTCATGTAATTTATTAGATTTAAGAACCTATCAAATATTATTAACGTTTATTATTATTAGATTAAAATACAGTAATCATTGAGATTTATCTACATGTTTGCTATTTCCAGTGTTACTTACTCTTCCATCTCTGTTCCTCCATTTGAAACCATACTTTTTTCTGTCTGAATACTTCACTGTAGCAATCCTTTTCTTTTGCAAAATTTTAACCATAATCATTAATCTAACTTCTAAATTATCATTTAAAATGAACACACAAAAATTGTGCATATTTATTGTGTACAGCATTATATATATATAATATATATATATATTATATATATATATACATATATAAAATGTGTAATGATCAAATCAGGGTAACTAGCAAATCAATCACCTTAAATATGTATCATCATTTTGTACAAACAAAAGCTTTTTAAGGCTTAACGTTCTCCTTTCTTTCTTTTCAAACCAACTTTATTGAGGATAATTTGCATATAATAAAATGCACCCATTTAAAATGTAGGCTTTGATGAGTTTTGATAAACTGTATAAACCTTTGTAACCATCACCATAATTAAGATGTAAGCAATTCCTTCAACCTAACTTATTCCCTAGTGCTCTGTTGGAGTAAACCACTCCACCCCAGGAATCCACAGATTTACTTTCTGTCACTATAGATTTGATTTTTTGGTTCAGAATTTTATAAAAACGAAATAATGGATATGTATTATGATTGATTTTTCCCAGCCTATGACTTGTCTATTTTTTCAAAAATGAATTTTTCAGGAGCATAAGATTTAAAATTACATGAAACAAAAGTGATCAAATTTTTCCTTTGTGATTCATGCTTTCCTTTTTTGTTGTTTTTGCGACAGATCTCGCTCTGTTGCCCAGGCTGGAGTGCACTGGCCCAATCCCACCTCACTGCAACCTCTGCCTCTTGGATTTAAGTGATTTTGTGGGCCTCAGCCTCCCAGCCAATTTGTACCTTTTGTGTCCTCATTAAGCAATTTTTGTCTGTGCATGGTGGCTCATGCCTCTCATCCCAGCACTTTGGAAGGCTAATGGGGATGGATCACTTGAGCACGGGAGCTTGAGACCAACATGGGCAAATGATGAGATTCTGTCTCTATAATAAAAAACACAAAAATTAGCTGAGCATGGTGGTGCAAGACTGTTGTCCCAGCCGTTCCAGGGGCTGAGGTAAGAGGATGGCTAGAGTGTGGGAGGTGAGGATGCAGTGAGCTGTGATTGTGCCATTGCACTCCAGCTTTGGTGACACAGCAAGGTCCTGACTCAAGGGAAATTAAGAAAACAAAAAAGAAAGAAAGAAGAAAGAAATTTTTGCTTTCCCAAGTCCTCAAAAATTTTCTCCTGGGTTTTCTTTAAAAGTTTTATGTCTTTAATTTTACCTTTAGGTCTTCCATCCATTCTCAGTTAATCTTTGCATATAGAGTAAATGAAGTATCAAAGTTCACTTATTTCCACGTGAATATCCAGTTTTTCCACCACAATTGGATGAAAATACTATCCTTGTTGAATTAATTAATTTGTCACCTTTGTGAAAAACTGATTGGTCACAGATGTGTGTGTCTATTGCTAATCAATTCTGTTTCTTTGCTCTTTATATCTATCCTGTGCAAAACCACACTCTCTTGATTAGTCTTGAAATCAGTTGAAAGTAAAGTCTTTTCAACTTTCTCCTGTGAAAAAAATGTTTTGGCTGTTCTATGTCCTTTGCATATATATATATATATATATATATATATAAATTTTTTAGACAGCTTGTCGAATTTTGCAAAAAAGCTTGTTAGGATATTGATTGGGTCGATGAACCTGTAGATCAATTTGGGGACAATTCACATCTTAAAATATTTAAACCTCCAAATCATTAACATGGTATATTAATCTCCATTTATTTTTGCTCTTCTTTAATCTCTCTCAGCAGTTTTGAGGTTCTTAGTATACAGAACTTACTCGCATTTTGTTAAACTTATCAGTAATATTTTATGTTTTTGATAATATTGTGAATGGGAGTTGCTATTGTTGTTTTTTAAGATCGAGTCTCACTGTGTTGTCCAGGCTTGAGCGCAGTAGCATGATCTCGGTTTACTTGGTTCAAGCAATTTTTCTGCCTCAGCCTCCCCAGTAGCTGATATCACAGAACCCCACCACCACACCTGGATATTTTTAGTGTTTTTAGGAGAGACGGGTTTTTACCATGTTGGCCAGGCTGGTCTCGAACTCCTGACCTCACGATCCGCTCATCTCAGCCTCCCAAAATGCTGAGATCACAGGCATGAACCACCACACCCAGCCTGAATGGGACTGTTTTTAAAATTTTATTTTTCAGTTGTTCATTGTTGCAATTGACCTCGTATTCTGTGACCTTGTTAAGTTCAGTTGATCATTCAAATACTTGCCACCATGTCCAGTTAATTTTTGTATTTCTAGTAGATACAGGGTTTCATCATGTTGGTTAGGCTGGTCTTGAACTCCTAACCTCAGGTGATTAACCCACTTGGCTTCCCAAAATGCTGCAATTACAGGCAAGGGTCACTTTGCCCAGCCATCACCTTTAAATTTAGAGAAAACTTTTCTGATTAGGTAATTCTTGGTAGTTTTTAAATTTCTTTTTAACTTTTATTTCAGAGGTACATGTGCAGGATTATTATATAGGTCAGTTGAGTCTTTCAGTGGTTTACTGTACAGATTGTTTCATCACCAAGGTAATGAACATAGGTATCTGATAGGTAATCTTATCTTCCTCACCCTCATCCCAACTTCCACCCTCAAGTAGTCCCTGGTGTCTGTTGCTCTCTTCTTTCTTTCCATGTGTACTCAACGTTTAGCTGTCACTTATGAGTGAGAACATGCAGTATTTGATTTGCTGTTGTGTAATTAGATTGCTTAAGATAATGGCCTCCAGCTATCCATATTGCTGCAAAAGACGTGATCTCATTCTTTTGTATGGCTGCATGGTATTTCATGGTGTATATGTACCACATTTTTAAATCCAGTCTACCTTTGATGGTACTTATGCTGATTCCATGTCTTTACTATTGTGAATACTACTGTGATGGACATATGTATGCACAGGTCTTTATGGTAGAAAGGTTCATATTCCTTTGGAAATATACCCACTGGATTGCTGAGGAAAATGCTGGTTTTGCTATAAGTTCTCTGAGTGATTCCAAACTGCTTTTCACAGTCGTAGGAATCCCTTTTCAATAAATGTTGCTTGGATAACTGGCTATCCGATATAGAACATCGGAACCGGACCTTTTCCTTTTACCATATGCAAAAATCAACTTAAGATGGATTGAAGGTTAAATCTAAAACCAAAGGGTTGACGGGGCTATAAAAACCCTTGAAGGAAACCTAGAAGATACCACTGTGGACATAGGTCCTGCAAAGATTTCATGACAAAGATGCCCAAAACAATGATAACAATAACAAATATTGGCAAATGGGATGTAATGAAACTAAAGAGCACCTGCAAAGTGAAAGAAATTAAGAAAGTAAACAGACAACGTACAGAATTGGAGAAAATATTTGCAAACCATGCACCTATCAAAAGGCTAATATTCAGAATCTATAGGGAACTTAGGTGAAGTCTTACAACAGCTTTATTCTAGAACGAGTTTTTTCCTGCTGCCAGGAATGTACCATCCATCTATCGGCTGTCTTATACACCCCAGGTGTCCAATGAGTTTTCTAACCCAGGATCATCAGAATTGCCTAAGTTCCAGTTCTTTCTTACATCTAGAAATTGTTCGACTTACAACTCGCCACTAACTGCTCTTCTCCTAGCTGCATGGGATTTTAGTCTTTTAATGCACATCTCAGTTGTCAACTAGGAACTTAAAGAAATCTTAATGAAAAATTGCTACCTTTTTATCTGTGTAGACTTCTGCTCTCCAGGTCCCTGTCCCCAAAATGTAGCTACCTAAGCCTCCATGAATTGTGATACCTCAATTCAGTGAGGCCACGGTGTTCTGTTTGGCTTCCTTTGCCTCTACAGTGTAAACCACTCCACCTCAGGAATCCACAGATTTACTTTCTGTTACTATAGACTTGATTTTTCTGTTCATAATTATATAAAAACAAAATAATGGATATGTATTATGATTGATTTTTCCCAGCCTATGACTTGTCTATTTAGTTTTTCAAAAATGAATTTTCAGGAGCATAAGATTTAAAATTACATGGAATCAAAACGATCACATTTTCCCCTTATGATTCATGCTTTCCTTTTTCATTGTTTTTGCGACAGATCTCACTCTGTTGCCCAGGCTGGAGTGCACTGGCCCAATCCCGCCTCACTGTAACCTCTGCCTCTTGGATTTAAGTGATTTTGTGGGCCTCAGCCTCCCAGCCAATTTGTACCTTTCATATCCTCATTAAGCAATTTTTGTCTGTGC
>NW_016108240.1:0-14562 GCF_001604975.1 Cebus imitator | reverse complement strand
AACCTCTGGAAGAAAATCTAGGCAAAACCATTCAGGACATAGGTGTAGGCAAGGACTTCATGACCAAAACACCAAAAGCATTGACAACAAAAGCCAAAATAGACAAATGGGGCCTAATCAAACTCCACAGTTTCTGCACAGCAAAAGAAGCAGTCATTAGAGTGAATCGGTAACCAACAGAATGGCAAAAAAATTTTGCAGTTTACCCGTCTGACAAAGGGCTGATATCCAGAATTTACAAAGAACTAAAACAGATTTACAAGAAAAAAACTAACAAGCCCATTCAAAAGTGGGCAAAAGATATGAACAGACACTTTACAAAAGAAGACATACAGGAGGCCAACAAACATATGAAAAAATGCTCATCATCACTGGTCATCAGAGAAATGCAAATCAAAACATTGAGATACCATCTGACGCCAATTAGAATGGTGGTCATTAAAAAATCTGGGGACAACAGATGCTGGAGAGGATGTGGAGAAATAGGAACACTTTTGCACTGTTGGTGGGAGTGTAAACCATTGTGGAAGGCAGTGTGGCGATTCCTCAGGGACCTAGAAATAGAAATTCCATTTGACCCAGCAATCCCATTACTGGGTATATATCCAAAGGATTACAAATCGTTCTGCCATAAGGACACATGCACACGAATGTTCATTGTAGCACTGTTTACAATAGCAAAGACCTGTAACCAAGCCAAATGCCCATCGTTGATAGACTGGATAGGGAAAATTTGGCACATATACACCATGGAATATTATGCAGCCATCAAAAATGATGTTTGGGTCCTTTGTAGGGACATGGATGAACCTGGAAACTATCATTCTCAGCAAACTGACAGAAGAGCAGAAGATCAAACACTGCATGTTCTCACTCATATGCGGGTGTTGAACAATGAGGACACATGGACACAGGGAGGGGAGCACTACACACTGTGGTCACTTGGGGTGAAGTAGGGGAGGGTCGTGGGGGGGTTGGGAGCTGAGGAGAGATAGCAAGGGGAGAGATGCCAGATGTAGGTGATGGGGAGGAAGGCAGCAAATCATCCTGCCACATGTGTACCTATGCAACAAATTTGCATGTTCTTCACATGTACCCCGAAACCTAAAATGCAATAAAATAAATAAATGGGAAAGAAAAAGAAGTTTTATGTCTTTAATTTTACCTTTAGGTCTTCCATCCATTCTCAGTTAATCTTTGCATATAGAGTAAATGAAGTATCAAAGTTCACTTATTTCCATGTGAATATCCAGTTTTTCCACCACAATTGGATGAAAATACTCTCCTTGTTGAATTAATTAATTTGAATTAATTCGTCACCTTTGTGAAAAACCAATTGGTCACAGACATGTGTGTCTATTGCTAATCAATTCTGTTTCTTTGCTCTATAAATCTATCCTGTGCAAACCACACTGTCTTCATTAGTCTTGAAATCAGTTGAAAAGAAAGTCTTTCCAACTTTCTCCTGTGAAAAAAATGTTTTGGCTTTTCTATGTCCTTTGTATATACATATATGTAAATTTTTCAGACAGCTTATCGAATTTTGCAAAAAGGTTGTTAGGATATTGATTGGGTCGATGAACCTGTAGATCAATTTGGGCACAATTCACATCTTAAAATTTTTAAATCTCCAAACCTTTAACATGGTATATTAATCTCCATTTATTTTTAGTCTTTAATCTCTCTCAGCAGTGTTTTGAGGTTTTTAGTATACAGAACTTATTAGTATTTTGTTAAACTTATTAGTAATATTTTATGTTTTCGATATTATTATGAATGGGAGTTTTTTAAATTGTTGTTGTTGTTATTATTTATTTATTTTTTGAGTTTCCATTTTATTGGAAGTTTTCAAATCTGGGACTAGCTTTTTTCTTTTACCTTAAATGGTAACTTCAGCCCAGGGTTTTTTCATAACCAAACTAAAAATTAGTTTCTACATGGGAAAATCAATGCAACAAACAAGTAAAATTTGTAAACTCAAACCACAAACTCACAGTTAATAATCACGGTAGGGGGCGTTGCCAAAAAGCAACTAATGCCTCAGTGAGGTTTCAAAGAAACTGCCTTCTGTGAAGTCAGAGAAATATGCAAGCAATTCTGCTTCAAGGAAATTTGCATAGAAATGGAAAATGCTGAAGCCTTTAACACAAGTGAAATTGCAAAGCCTCAACATGTTCAAGTAATCCACAGAGCACCAAACGTTAAATTGGATCCAAGGTAGGATCAAGCATTGAATTTCCAGCTATGCAACTCACAGAGCACAGTTTCAGGTGCAGAAACCATTTGTAGGCAAGCTCTTTGAAAAACATGAATTTCATACACCGTAAATTCTAAAACAGACATTTCTTCATTACTGTTTGAATTTATTTCAAAGTCACTCACAGCAACAATTGTGACTCTTTTCCCAACCTTGGTAGCCCTTTTCACAATTCTCTAACCTGTGCACTGCATCACACCAGTTTGTAGAATGACTTCTGACATTACATCTAGTCATGGCCTAAGTGGCAAGGGGCAGCTATTTCCCAGGCACCTCCCATCTCGTTAGCATGGGAGGCTTCCCAGTCACTTCGCCTCTGTGGTCCCCTTCACCAGAGCCTCCAGAGCTCTTGGCATCGGGATCCCCACGGCTGGGCTCCACAGAGGCCACATCTGGTAGCACTTTTCCTACAGCTCCCTCTGCTGGATACCAAAGTGATTTTGTTTGTTGCAAAGACTTGTAAAACATTACTTACACATTCATTTTTGTACACATGTAGTTAATGTAGAACCTGGGACTTTTATAGTCGGTTCACCAAATGCCTTTATGGAGAGTGACAGACTACGCACCAATGCTGAAGGAGTGCAGCTTATCTCTCTAGGAAGAAGAGGATTAGCAGACATAATTGTGTGCCTCAAGAGAAATTTGTAATAAAAAAATTAAAGACGAAGGACCCCAAAACCCATATTTTATTGACACTTTTTCCTGCAGAGAATCTTAGACGTCATGTTTTCTTTTAATGAATGAGAGGAGCCCACTCTTATCCTGTATCATTGTTTGCGAACAGTGACAGTCACACTTTTTAAAATAACAGCCACTCCCTTCAGCCCACACCTCCACACCCTCATCTGTCTCCCCAAGGCTGTCAGTTCCGTCAAGTCAATCCCTCCTACTCTGGTATTACCTCAAGAATGGAAATTTTTAAGCAGAAAACAAAAGAAGTTACAAATAATTGAGTGGGGATCAAAGGGAAGCCCTTTGAGACTATGATTTCCATTTTCTGTTCAATGAGCACTGCAGAGATACAAGGATAAACCACCATTTTGGTTCCTAAGTTTTATTCAAGAACACATACAAAATATTCCAGATAAATGAAATTTAATCCTTGTCTTCCTTCTCTTCTTCGTCCTGGTTAATCTGGAAGTAACGTAATTCGTAACTCTCTATGCTGTTAGCAACTACTCCCAAAAAATCACGTAGATTATTTTTCTTCAAATATTTTTTGGTGAGATATTTCAAATGCCTTTTGCAGAAAGTCACCTCAGACGTCATGGTGACCTTGCTCTTGCTCCCTTCGATGGTCATCACCCCTCCACCAAGGTTCCCGGCTTATCCGTTCACCTTGACCTTTTCTTGCAAAACTGCTCAAAATTGGCAGCATCCATGATTCCATCTTCTACAGGGTGGGTGCAATCAAGAGTGAACTTCAGAACTGGCTTCTTTTTTTTGCCCCCTTTCACCACAAGCTTTTTCATGGGAGCCATGGCGGCTGTGGAGGCAGGAAGAGAGATGAGTGAATTTTGTTGTTGTTGTTTTCTCAAATAGAGTCTCACTCTGTTGCCCAGGCTTGAGTGCAGTGTCATGACCTCGATTTACGTGGTTCAAGCAATTCTTCTGCCTCAGCCTCCGCAGTAGCTGGTATCACAGAACCCCACCACCAGCATACCTGGATATATTTTGCATTTTAAGTGGAGGTGGGGTTTCGTCATGTTGGCCAGGCTGGTCTCGAACTCCTGACTTCATGATCCACTCATCTCAACCTCCCAAAATGCTGAGATCACAGGCATGAACCACCACACCCAGCCTGAATGGGACTGTTTTTAAAGTTTTATTTTTCAGTTCATTGTTGGCATTGACCTCGTATTTTGTGACCTGGTTAAGGTCACTTGTTCATTCAAATACCTGCCACCATGCCCAGCTAATTTTTGTATTTCTAGTAGAGACAGGGATTCATCATGTTGGTCAGGCTGGTCTTGAACTCCTAACCTTAGGTGATTAGCCCACTTGGCTTCCCAAAATGCTGCAATTACAGGCAAGGGTCACTTTGCCCAGCCATCACCTTTAAATTTAGAGAAAAATTTTCCGATTAGGAAATTCTTGGTATTTTTAAAAATTTCTTTTTAAACTTTTATTTCAGAGGTACATGTGCAGCATTATTATATAGGTCAGTTGAGTCTTTCAGTGGTTTATTGTACAGATTGTTCCATCACCAAGGTAGTGAACATAGTATCTGATAGGTAGTCTTATTATCCTCACCCTCCTCCCAAACTCCACCCTCAAGAAGTACCTGGTGTCTGTTGCTTTCTTCTTTCTTTCCATGTGTACTCACTGTCTAGCTGTCACTTATAAGTGAGAACATACAGTATTTGATTTTCTGTTCTGTATTAGATTGCTTAGGATAATGGCCTCCAGCTATCCATATTGCTGCAAAAGACGTGATCTCATTCTTTTGTATGGCTGCATGGTATTTCATGGTGTATAAGTACCACATTTTTAAATCCAGTCTACCATTGTTGGTACTTATGTTGATTCCATGTCTTTACTATTGTGAATACTACTGTGATGGACATATGTATGCACAGGACTTTATAGTAGAAAGGTTCATATTCCTTTGGGAATATACCCACTGGATTGCTGAGGAAAATGCTGGTTTTGCTATAAGTTTTCTGGGTGATTCCAAACTGCTTTTCACAGTCATAGGAATCCCTTTTCAATAAATGTTGCTTGGATAACTCTTCTGGCTACCGATGCAGAAGATTGAAACTGGACCCCTTCCTTTTACCATATGCAAAAATCAACTTAAAATGGATTGAGAGCTTAAACCCAAAACCTAAGGGTTGACGGGGCTATAAAAACCCTTGAAGGAAACCTAGAAGATACCATTGTGGACATAGGTCCTGCAAAGATTTCATGACAAAGATGCTCAGTGCAATGATAACAATAACAAATATTGGCAAATGGGATGTAATGAAACTAAAGAGCACCTGCAAAGTGAAAGAAATTAAGAAAGTAAACAGACAACGTACAGAATTGGAGAAAATATTTGCAAACCATGCACCTATCAAAAGGCTAATATTCAGAATCTATAGGGAACTTAGGTGAAGTCTTACAAGAGCTTTATTCTAGAACGAGTTTTTTCCTGCTGCCAGGAATGTGCATCCATCTATGGGCTGCCTTTTTCTCCCCAGGTGTCTAATGAGTTTTCTCACCCAGTATGATCAGAACTTGCCTATGTTCCAGTTCTTTCTTACATCTAGAAATTGTTCTACTTACAACTCGCCACTAACTGCTCTTCTCCTAGCTGCATGGGGTTTTAATCTTTTAATGCACATCTCAGTTGTCAACTAGGAACTTAAAGAAATCTTAATAAAAAATTGCTACCTTTTTATCTGTGTAGACTTCTCCTCTCCAGGTCCCTGTCCCCCAAAATGTAGCTACCTAAGTCTCCATGAACTCTGGTCCCTCAATTCAGTGAGGCCAAGGTGTTCTGTTTGGCTTCCTTTGCCTCTACAGAGTAAACCACCCCACCTCAGGAATCCATAGATTTACTTTCTGTCACTATAGATTTGATTTTTCTGTTAAAAATTTCATAAAAATGAAATAATGGGTGTGTATTATGATTGATTTTTTCCTGCCTATGACTTGCCTACTTACTTTTTCAGAAATAGATTTTTCAGGAGCAAAAGATTTTTTAAAAACTTTTATTAAAATTTTATTTTATTGCATTATACGTTTTGGAGTAGATGTGAAGAACATGCAAGATTGTTGCATAGGTACACACGTGGGAGTGTGATTTGCTGCCTTCCTCCCCATCACATATATCTGGCATTTCTCCCCATGCTATCACTCCTCAATTCCCCACCCGCCACTAACCCTTCTGTATTTTCCCCCAACAGACCCCAGTGTGTGATGCTCCCCTCCCTGTGTCCATGTGTTCTCATTGTTTGACACCTACTTATAAGTGAGAATATGCAGCGTTTGATCTTCTGCTTTTCTGTCAGTTTGCTGAGAATGATGGTTTCCTGTTTCATCCATGTCCCTACAAAGGGCACAAACTCATCGTTTTTGATGGCTGCATAATATTCTATGGTGTATATGTGCTACATTTTCCCTATCCAGTAAATCATCAATGGGCATTTGGGTTGGTTCCAGGTCTTTGCTATTGTAAACAGTGCTGCAATGAATATTCGTGTGCACGTGTCCTTACAGTAGAACGATTTATAGTCCTTTGGATATATACCCAGTAATGGGATTGCTGGGTCAAATGGAATTTCTATTTCTAGGTCCTTGAGGAATTGCCGCACTGTCTTCCACAGTGGTTGAACTAATTTACACTCCCACCAACAGTGCAAAAGTGTTCCTATTTCTCCACATCCTCTCCAGCATCTGTGGTGTCCAGGTTTTTTAATGATCGCCATTCTAACTGGCTTGAGATGGTGTCTCAATGTAGTTTTGATTTGCATTTCTCTGATGACCAGTGATGATGAGCATGTTTTCATGTGTTTGTTGGCCTCATGTATGTCTTCTTTTGTAAAGTGTCTGTTCATATCCTTTGCCCACTTTTGAATGGGCTTGTTTGTTTTTTTCTTGTAAATCTGTTTTGGTTCTTTGTAAATTCTGGATATCAGCACTTTGTCAGATGGGTAAACTGTGAAAGCTTTTTCCCATTCTGTTGGTTGACGATTCACTCTAATGACTACCTCTTTTGCCATGCAGAAGCTGTGGAATTTGATTAGGTCCCATTTGTCTATTTTGGCTTTTGTTGCCAAGCTTTTGGTGTTTTGGTCACAAAGTCCTTGCCTACAGTATGTACTGAGTGGTTTTGCCTAGATTTTCTTCTACAGGTTTATGGTGTTAGGTTTTATGTTTAAGTCTGTAATCCATCTGGAATTAATTTTAGTGTAAGGTATCAGGAAAGGGTCCAGTTTCTGCTTTCTGCATATGGCTAGCCAGTTTCCCCAACGCCATTTATATTAAACAGGGAATCCTTTCTCCATTGCTTGTTTTTTGTCAGGTTTATCAAAGATCAGATGGTTGTAGATATGTTGTGTTGTCTCCGAGGCCTCTGTTCTGTTCCATTGGTCTATATCTCTGTTTTGGTACCAGTACCATGTTGTTTTGTTTACTGTAGTCCTTGTAGTATAGTTTGAAGTCTTGTAGTGTGATGCCTCCCGCTTTGTTCTTTTTGCTTAGAATTAACTTGGCTATGTGGGCTCTCTTTTGGTTCCATATGAAGTTTAAGGTGTTTTTTTTCCAGTTCTCTGAAGAAGGTCACTGATAGCTTGATGGGGATGGGCAGTTGGCCATTTTCACGATATTTATTCTTCCTAACGATGAACATCGAATGTTTCTCCATCTGTTTGTGTCTTCTCTTATTTCGTTGAGCAGTGGCTTGTAGTTCTCCTTGAAGAGGTCCTTTACGTTCCTTTTTAGTTGTATTCCTAGGTATTTTATTCTCTTTGTGGCAATTGTGAATGGTAGTTCGTTCTTAATTTATCTCTCTTTAAGTCTGTTATTGGTGTATAGGAATGCTTGTGATTTTTGTACATTGATTTTGTATCCTGAGACTTTGCTGAAGTTGCTTATCAGTTTCAGGAGATTTTGGACTGAGACGATGGGATCTTCTAGATATACAATCATGTCGTCTGCAAATAGAGACAGTTTGACTTCCTCCTTTCCTATTTGAATACCCTTTATTTCTTTTTCTTGCCTGATTGCTCTGGCTAGAACTTCCAGCACTATATTGAATAGGAGTGGTGAGAGAGGGCATCCTTGTCTGGTGCCAGATATCAAAGGGAATGCTTCCAGTTTTTGCCCATTCAATATGATATTAGCTGTTGGTTTGTCATAAATAGCTTTTATTATTTTAAGATACATTCCGCCAATACCTAGCTTATTGAGGTTTTTAGCATAAAGGTCTGTTGAATTTTGTCAAAGGCCTTCTCTGCATCAATTGAGATAATCATGTGGTTTTTGTCTTTGGTTCTGTTTATGTGATGAATTACGTCTATAGACTTGTGTATATTTAACAAGGCTTGCATCCCCGGGATGAAGCTTACTTTATCATGGTGGATAAGCTTTTTGATGTGCTGTTGCAATCGGTTTGTCAGTGTTTTATTGAAGATTTTTGCATGTATGTTCATCAGGGATATTGGCCTGAAGTTTTCTTTTCTTTTTGAGTCTCTACCAGGTTTTGGAATCAGGATGATGTTTTTATGTTTGTCTCATAAAATGATTTGGGAAGAATTCCGTCTTTTTGTGTTGTTTGGAATAGTTTCAGAAGGAATGGTACCAGCTCCTCTTTGTATGTCTGGTAGAATTTGACTGTGAACCCGTCTAGACCTTTTTTTGGGTGGTAAGCTCATAATTGCTGCCTCAACTTCAGACCTTGTTATGGGTCTGTTCAGGGTTTCGGTTTCTTCCTGGTTTAGGCTTGGGAGGAGGCAAGTGTCCAGGTATTTATCCCTTTCTTACAGGTTTACTAGTTTATGTGCATAGAATTGTTTGTAATAATTTCCGTTGATGGTTTGAATTTCTGTGGCATTTGTGGTGATATCCCCTTTGTCATTTTTTATTGCAGCAATTTGGTTATTCTCTCTTTTCTTTTTTATTAATCTGGCTAGTGGTCTGTCTATTTTGTTGATCTTTTCAAAAACCAGCTCCTGAATTTATTGATTTTTGAAGGGTTTTTTGTGTCTCTATCTCCTTCAGTTCTGCTGTTATCTCAGCTATTTCTTGTCTTCTGCTAGACTTTGAGTTTTTTTTGATCTTGCTCCTCTAGCTCTTTCAGTTTTGACGATGAGGTGTCAATTTTTGATCTCTCCTTCCTTCTCATGTGGGCACTTATTGCTATATATTTTCCTCTAGAGACTGCTTTAAATGTGTCCCAGAGATTCTGGTAAGTTGTGTCTTCCTTCTCGTTGGTTTCGAAGAACATCTTTTTTTCTGTCTTCATTTCATTGTTTATCCAGTCAACATTCAAGAGCAAGCTGTTCAGTTTCCTTGTAGCTGTGCAGTTCTGGGTTAGTTTTTGAATTCTGAGTTCTAACTTGATTGCACTATGGCCTTAGAGACTGTTTCTTATAATTTCCGTGCTTTTGCATTTGCTGAGGAGTGATTTACTCCCAATTATGTGGTCAATTTTAGAGTAGGTGTGATGTGGTGCTGAGAAGAACGTATAGTCTGTGGATTTGGGGTGGAGAGTTCTGTAAATGTCTATTAGGTTTGCTTGGTCCAGGTCTGAGTTCAAGTCCTGGATATCCTTGTTAATTTTCTGTCTGGCTGATCTGTCTAATATTGACAATGGAGTGTTAAAGTCTCCCACTTAACTGTGTGGGAGTCTAAGTCTCTTCGTCAGTCATTAAGAACTTGCCTTATGTATCTCGGCCCTCCTGTATTGGGTGCATATATGTTCAGGATTGTTAGGTCTTCTTGTTGCATTGTTCCTTTTACCATTACGTAGTGTCCTTCTTTGTCTCTTTTGATCTTTGTTGCTTTAAAGTCTAATTTATCAGAGATGAGAATTGCAACTCCTGCTTTTTTTTGCTCTCCATTTGCTTGGTAAATCTTCCTCCATCCCTTTATTTTGAGCCTTTGTGTATCCTTGAATGTGAGATGGGTTTCCTGGATACAGCACACCAATGGGTTTTGTCTTTTTATCCAATTTGCCAGTCTGTGTCTTTTGATTGGAGCATTTAATCCATTTACATTTAGAGTTAATATTGTTATGTGTGAATTTGATACTGCCATTTTCGTGCTAGCTGGCTGTTTTGCCCATTAGTTGATGCAGTTTCTTCATTGTGTTGATTATCTTTACCTTTTGGCATGTTTTTGGAGTGGCTGGTACTAGTTGTAACTTTATATATGTAGAGCCTCTTTCAGAAGCTCTTGTAAAGCTGGCCTGGTGGTTACGAAATCTCTGAGTACTTTCATGTTCACAAAGGATTTTATTTTTCCTTCACTTATGAAGCTTAGTTTGGCTGGATAGGAGATTCTGGGTTGAAAGTTCTTTTCTATAAGGATGTTGAATATTGGCCCCCACTCTTCTGGCTTGTACGGTTTCTGCTGACAGATCTGCTGTGAGCCTGATGTGCTTCACTTTGTGGGTAACTCATCCTTTCTCTCTGGCTGCCCTTAGTATTTTCTCCTTCATTTCAACCCTGGTGAATCTGACGATTACGTGCCTTGGTGTTGCTGTTATTGACGTATTTCTTTGTGGTGTTTTGTGTATTTCCTGGACTTGAATATTTACCTGCCTTGCTTGGCTGGGAAGGTTTCCTGAATAATATACTGAAGAGTACTTTCCAGCTTGGATTCATTCTCTTCGTCGCATTCACATACGCCTGTTAAACATAGATTAGGTTTCTTCACATAGTCCCACATTTCTTGGAGACTTTGTTCATTCCTTTTTACACTTTTTTCTCTATTGTTGCCTTTCCGTTTTATTTCATTGAGTTGATCTTCAACCTCTGATATGAATTCAGCTGTTGCTACTTGTGCATGCTTCGTGAAGTTCTCGTGTTGTGTTTTTCAGCTCCATCAATTCACTTATATTCCTTTCTATTTTGTCCATTCTTGTTAGCATTTAGTCAAATCTTTTTTCAATGCTAATTCTTATATGCCTGTGTATGGCTGGAAATATCCATTACTAGATTCTCCAAAGAAAGGGTTTCTGAACTGCTACATACACACATCAGTACAACTCTGTAAGTTGAATGTACACCTTGACAACCAGTCTGCTAGATAGCTCCGTTTTTGTTTTAGAACCAGATATTTCTCAATACAGCACATAGTCCCATTCACTCTGGAATATCCAAATGCAGCTTTTAGAAGAAATGTCTTTCTAACTCACTGAACCTAAACATAGATGCAACTTCTTAAGGTGAATGAACACACAGCGGAGCAATTTGATATGTACGTTTCTCTGGTGTTTTGGACGCAGTCTTACTGTTAATCCTAATATGCCTGTACATGGCTGGAAATATCCGTTAGTAGATTCTCAAAAGAAAGGGTTTCTGAACTGCTACATAACCAAATCTATTTAACACGGTAAGTGGAATGTACCCCTTGACAACCATTCTGCTAGAGAGCTCCGTTTTTTGTTTTAAAGGCAAATATTTCTCATTACAGCATATACTCCCATTCACTCTGTTTTATCCAAACGCAGCTTTTAGAAGAAAAGTCTTTCTATCTCGCTGAATCTAAGCATAGATGCAACTTCCTAAGGTGAATGAACACACAGAAGAGCAGTTTGAAATATACGTTTCTCCTGTGTTTTACACACAGTCTTACTGCTAATTCTTATATGTCTGTAGATGGCTGGAAATATTCGTTTCCAGATTCTCCAAAGAAAGGACTTCTGAACTGTTACATACACAGGTCAGTTTAACATTGTAAGTTGAATGCACACCTTGACAACTGTAATGATAGATAGCTCCGTTTTTGTTTTAGAGCCAGATATTTATCACTACAGCATATACTCCCAATCACTCTGGAATATCGAAATGCTGCTTTTAAAAGAAACGATTTTCGAACTCGCTGAATCTAAACATACATGCAACTTCCAAAGGCGAATGAACACACACCAGAGCGGTTTGAAATATACATTTCTCCTATGTTTTAGATACAATCTTACTGCTAATTCTGATATACCTGTATATGGCTGCAAATATCCGTTTCTAGATACTCCAAGAAAGGGTTGCTGAACTGCTGCATAAACACGTCAGCTTTACTCTGTAAGTTGAATGTACACCTTGCCAACCATTCTGTTAGATAGCTCTGTTTTTGTTTACAGCCAGATATTTCTCATTACAGCATGTACTCCCATTCACTCTGGAATATCAAAACGCAGCTTTGAAAAGAAACATGTTTCTGGCTCGCTGAATCTAAACATACATGCAACTTCTTAAGGTGAATGAACACACAGTGGAGCAATTTGAAATATAGATTTCTCCTGTGTTTTAGATGCAGTCTTACTGCCAATTCTTATTTGCCTGTATATGGCTGGAAATATCCGTTTCTATAATCTCCAAGGAAAGGGTTTCTCAACATACACACATCAGTTAACTCTGTAAGTTGAATGTACACCTTGCCAACCATTGTTCTAGATAGCTCCATTTTTGTTTTACAGCCAGATATTTCTCATTACAGCATACACTCCTTTCCACTGTGGAATATCGAAATGCAGCTTTCAGAAGAAATGTGTTTCTAACTCGCTGAATCTTAACATAGATGCAAATTCCAAAGGTGAATGAACACACAACAGAGCAGTTTGAAATATGCGTTTCTCCTGTGTTTTAGACGCAGTCTTGCTGCTGATTCCTGTATGCATGTAGAAGGCTAGAAATATCCGTTTCTAGATTCATAAAAGAAAAAGTTTCTGAACTGCAACGTACACACAGCAGTTTAACTCTGTAAGTTGAATGTAACCCTTGACAAACATTCTGCTAGATAGCTGCGTTTTTGTTTTACAGTCATATATTTCTCATTACCTCCATACTCCCATTCATTCTGGAATATCCAAACACAGCTTTTAGAAGAAATGTCTTTCTAACTCGCTAAATCTAAACATAGATGCAACTACCTAAGGTGAATGAACAGACAGAAGAGAAGTTTCAAATATATGTTTTTCTTGTGTTTTAGACGCAGTCTTACTGCTAATTCTTATATGGCTATATATGGCCGGAAATCTCCGTTTTTAGATTCTCCTAAGAAAGTTTTTCTGAACTGCTACATACACACATCATTTTAACCCTGCAAGTTGAATGTACACCTTGACAACCATTCTGCTAGATAGTTCCGTTTTTGTTTCAGAGCCAGCTATTTTTCATTACAGCGTATACTCCCATTCACTCTGAAATATCGAAACACAGCTTTTAGCAGAAACGTGTTTTTTACTTGCTGAATGTAAACATACATGTAACTTCCTAAGGGAACGAACACACAGCAGAGCAGTTGGAAATATACGTTTCTCCTGTGTTTTACATGCAGTCTTACTGCTAACTCTTATATGCCCGTATATGGCTGGAAACACCTATTTCTAGATACTCCAACCAAAGGGTTTCCGAACTGCTGCACACACACATCAGTTTACCTCTGTAAGTTGATTGTATGCCTTGACATCCTTTCTGCTAGATAGCTTCGTTTTTGTTTTAGAGCCAGATATTTCTCATTACACTGTATACTAACATTCACTCAAGATTATCAAAATGCAGCTTTTAGAGGAAACGTGAATCTAACTCGCTGAATCTAAACATAGATGCAACCTCCTATGGTGAACGAACACAAAGCACAGTTGTTTGAAATATACGTTTCTACTGTGTTTTACACGCAGTCTTACAGATAATTCTTATATGAATGTATATGGCTTTAAATATGTGTCTCTAAATTCTCAAAAGAAAGGTTTTCTGAACTGCTGCACACACACATCAGTTTAACTCAGTAAGTTGTTTGTACACCTTGACAACCATTCTGCTAGATAGCTCTGTTTTTGTTTCATAGCAAGGTATTTCTGATTACAGCCTATACTCCCATTCACTCTGGAATATCCAAACACAGCTTTTAGAAGAAATGTGTTTCTAAATGGGTGAATCTAAACATAGATGCAACTTCCTTAGGTGAACGAACACAAAGCAGAGCTGTTTGAAATATACGTCTCCCCTGGGTTTTACACGCCGTCTTACTGCTAATTCTTATATGCCTGTATATGGCTGGAAATATCTCTTTCTAGATTCTTCGAAGAAAGGGTTTCTGAACTACTGCACACACACATCAGTTTAAGTCTGTATGTTGATTTTACACCTTGTTTATCATTCTGCTAGATAGCTCCGTTTTTGATTTATAGCCAGATATTTCTCATTACAGCCTTTACTCCTATTCACTCTGGAATATCCAAACACAGGTTTTAGAAGAAACGTGTTTCTAACTCACTGAATCTAAACATAGATGCAACTTCCTAAGGTGAACAAACGCAAAGCAGAGCACTTTGAAATATACGTTTCTCCTGTGTTTTACATGCAGTCTTACTGCTAATGCTTATATGCCTGCATATGCCTGGAAGCATCTGTTTCTATATTCTCCAAAGAAAGGGTTTCTGAACTGTTGCACACACACATCAGCTTAACTATATTGGTTGATTTTACCCCTTGAATACCATTCTGGTACATAGCTCTGTTTTTGTTTTACTGCCAGGTATTTCTCAGCACAGCATATAATCCAATTCTTCTGGAATATCCAAACGCAGCTTTTAGAAGAAACGTGTTTCTAAATGGGTGAATCTAAACATAAATGCAACTTCCTAAGGTGAA
>NW_016108239.1:174700-176159 GCF_001604975.1 Cebus imitator | reverse complement strand
TTTTTTGAGACTACAGTTATGTAGAGAGGTTAGAATTTCTCCCATGACTCCACAGCTCATGTCCTTTTTGCTATCTTTTTAAATTCCTTTTCTTTATTTAATGTAGCTATTTTATTTGGACTTATCTTCCAGTTTACTAATTCTGTCTTCTGTTATTAAACTTGACTATAAAGTTATTACATTTCAGTTACTGCTTTTTTTATTCTAAAATTTCATTTTCAAAAGTTGTTTGTAATTTCCAGTTTTGTGCTAAAATTACCAACATTTTTACCACATTTCTGAAACATATTTGACACAATTATTTTAAAGTACATTTCTGATAATTCCAATATCACAACCTCTCCTTCTGTTGCGTGGCTTCTATGTTTTTCTCAGTTTTAGGTTATGGGGTGTTGTCTTGGTAGACCTAATTATTTTTTATTGAATCTCAACATTAGCCATGAAAAATTGTAGACAGAGTGTGAGGCTCTGGGCTACTTGATCTTCCTTCATGGAGGATTTACTTTTGCTCTTAATGGGCAGGAAGACTAGGGTCAGATCACCTTAATCCAATAATATATTGAACAAATATAAAGCAGGGTTCACTGATTGAGTACCTGGTTATTAGCAGTTAAAATTTAGCCTCCCTGGATTTCAACTGGTTGGGCCTGATTCCAGTATCTGTCCCTCCAGCGACTTTAGATGTTAGAAGCTTTGCTCAACTTTCTAGCCTCTCAGCTACTAATCTATGGTTACTTATATTCTCTGGAGTATTTTGTAATTGCCGAATACCTCAGAAAAACACTGAATGTTGGGTTGAACTCTCTAGACTTCTCTTTTCTTTAGGATATTGGCCCCTCAATTCCTTGCTGCTTGGGAGTTTTCCACTGCCTTATTTTTATATTTTTTGATTCAGCTTTTCTAATTAATCTTGGTAGAAGAGTCGATTATCTGTAAACTAATCCTCCATCTTCAGAAGAAGAAATTGATAAGATAATCTTTTGAATAATAATTTATTTTGAATTCAAAAGTCTCTTAAAATGATAAAGATAGGTTTAAAAATACAAATAAGCTATTAATTTTGGCTCATAATGGTATTTCAAATTTTGCCAATCAACTCAAAACTAGTTTTTAAAACTTTGAAACACAGTTTTAGAGAAACATTAATATTTTTCTGATTTTTAAATTGAAACGAAATTTGGTGAACTTTATACACTATTAGAAAAATATACCAATTGTTTGCTTGAATGATTTCATATTTTTCCGTGTTATGAGTAATGTTGAAAAGATGATTTATATTGCCATTTATTATCAGTAAGTTAATGAATATTTCATTCAAGTACAGTTGGATCATTTAGCAACAGGGATACATACTAAGAAATGTGTCTTTAGGCAATTTTGTCATTGTGGGAACACCAAAAAGTGTACTTACACAAACCTAGATGGTATATAGCCTATTACACACCTAGGCTATATGATA
>NW_016108239.1:171989-173486 GCF_001604975.1 Cebus imitator | reverse complement strand
ATTTTTCCGTGTTATGAGTAATGTTGAAAAGATGATTTATATTGCCATTTATTATCAGTAAGTTAATGAATATTTCATTCAAGTACAGTTGGATCATTTAGCAACAGGGATACATACTAAGAAATGTGTCTTTAGGCAATTTTGTCATTGTGGGAACACCAAAAAGTGTACTTACACAAACCTAGATGGTATATAGCCTATTACACACCTAGGCTATATGATAGAGCCTATTACTCCTGAGCTACAAACTTGTACCACATGTGACTGGACTGAATACTGTAGGCAATTGTAACATGATGGTAAATATTTGTGTATCTAAACATATCTAAACATAGAAAAGGTACAGTAAAAATATGGTATAAGACATTAAGAAGTACAACTGTTTATAGTAGCTTCATTATAATCTTACAAGACCACTGTTGTATATGCAGTCTGTCATTGACAGAAAAGTCATTAAATGATGCATGACTGTACCTTACTAAGAATTATTTTCTAAATTAGTTTAGCACAAGTAAATATAAAAGTGGCAAACTTCCATTTGTATCACTATGGAAATTTTATAACTAGAACTTAATTTGTTGAGGATTCACTGATTAATGTCAAAAGGAAACCAGTTATTTACCTGATACTTTTACAATGAATGTGTTAAACAAACACACACAGCGAGGTTCTCAATATGGAGTAGAACATTTGGACAGTAGAGGGTGCAATTGTACCTTTAGTTCTATATTTTAGTCATTAGAAATTAGTATTTAATGGCTGAGAGACAAATTTGAAGAATGTACTGTTTGCTGAAACTGTACACTATGAAAGTGTATTTAAAATAAAATGAGTCATATAAAGAAGGGGTACAAATTTCACAATCTTGTAATGCTTTGCTTTACCTTGTACTTTTTAAAAATGAAACATTTAAATCTCAGAAACTATTTTCTAAAAAATATTATTTTAACCTAATAAAATAAATAATATGTTTTCTACATACAGAAGGACATATACATATCAACATGATAGTTTTCTGTTGTGGAGCTTTATTAATATTAAGTATATATGTTTTTCTCTGGAGAAATGCTGCTTCCAAAAGGACTAGGTATATTGATGACTATCATGAGACTTACATTTTGTGGGAGGAAAAATATAATTAAAACCCCTGAAGATAAGTTATGCAATGCCAAGAGAGTTCTTACATTCACATGGTTATTAATGCTAAGGTTTTGTTGAAAATCCAGAAGTTTCCCACAGTTGCAAATCAGAAACTTAGATTTCTATTTAGGCACTGAAGCAGCATTATAACATCGCAGTTTAAAGCTTAATTTATAGATATTTGTGGGATACATGTATAAAAAGTTTTGAATTTTTATCTTTAAATTAGAGTCTAATAGATAAAGATTTATTTTATTTTCTCATAGGAAGGGTTTGTCTTTAAGTTTTTTAAGGTTGACAAAAATTACTTTTTTTCAAAACCTATATTCAAGTCTGATAAATTTTTTTTTTTTTTTT